>NC_143577.1:257032013-257332013 GCF_048544385.1 Mastigoproctus giganteus
CAACTACATCTCGTCACTTTGCTCCTGGAAATGAACACGATTTAATTACAAATAAGGAAACTCCTGAAACATTCCAAGAATTTGCAAAAGAAATTTTTAACAGACGGCGCCAGCTAACCGGCTTCCGTACTATCAGAATATCTGCCTTATAACTGAATTGTGATTTCACCTACCATCATTGACTGTATATGTTTTTCCTCTCTTCATGCGATTCTGGCATCAATTCCATTGAGTCTTCTGTTCTGCCATGTGTCACCCTGGCCAAGTCTATCTGAAATTTTATTATGAAACAAGGGCTACCAGACTTTACGTACTAATTTCTCTAACGACCGACTACTGCTGATTGCCACCCCATCACTAAGCTACATGACCACTGCTCAATTCGTTATTCTTAGCGGTTTTTTTATTTTTTTTATTAGCCTATATTCATTGCTTTTTTCCCCTTTAGAATTCTTATTTTTTATTTTATTATTATTTTTAAAATTTTATTTTTTTTATTTATTATTACTATATTTTTTATTTGCTTACATTCATTGCTTTTTTATTTACTTATTTTTCTTTTTTTTATTTATATATTTTTTTATTTTATTTTATTTTTGTTATTATTATTTTTTTCCTAATTTTATTTAATTTAATTTTATTATTATTATTTTTTTAAATTTATCTGCTGGTACCACCGGTTTGGGCTCCCAGTGGTAAAGTAAAGTGTAAAGTGTGTTCGTGTCAAACGGCACCAGGGGTTTCCCCCATCTCCGCGGGGTTTTCTTTGTGGGTGTAACAGATCACTGTTAAGGCCAGAGATTTAAAAGTGTATGGGATTTGGAAGTATTGTGTTGTGTATCGTTGTTCCTCTGGCCATTTAGCCGCTAGACCCCTGCTGGGGCCCAACGTTGCCCACACTCAGCCCCGTGGAGGCAGACCAGGTACACCCAGCATAATTATTTACTCTGGCAGGCCCTGCCACCTAATTTCCTGAGATTTCGGTGGCTAGGGCCTAAAAAAAATATATATATAGTAATAATAAATAAAATAAAATAAATAAAAATAATAATAATAACGCGATTTTAAGGGGTGGTTCGCTAAGGTTAAGTTTCGGAATTGATGCACGGTTTGGCTGTTATAATTTGGAAGTTTAAGTTTTGTGGTACGGGATTTGCTGGAATCCACTGGAATTGATTTTTCCTCCATTGGATGCGGGATTCTTGCCTCGTCACTTTCGTTTGACACTACGCGTATTGTTGTGGCCAGCCTCCTCATGACGTGGACGGGTACTAGAGAGCTGCCATCATGGTGATCGCTGCTCCATAGTAGCTAAGTGGCCAGATACAACAAAACAATAGAACAAGACACACTTCCCAGACAGAACACCATACTTGTATCTGGCTATTTTAGAGAGCTCTGTACTCATCACAGTGTACCACAGCGGAGTTGAACTAATGTTTAGGTGCTGCCTACATAAGACACAACACATGTCATGTCACATGTCTCTTATGAAAACAAAAAAATTCCCCGACAGCAGCCCTCGAAAACAGAGACACCAACATATACATTTTTAGCCTGTACAACCTTCTGCTCAATACTCGTCCTCAAACCCAATATCTGCTCAATACTCGTTCTCAAACCCAATGTCTGCTCAATACTCTTCCTCAAACCCAATGTGTGCAATTATTGACCAACAACACTCAGAAACATTGTTATGCGACATATCGTGGAGATCTTTAATGCGTGTAGGATTTCAGTATCAGTCTTTGTAACCTCTATTGAAATTTGTGTTTTGATAAATTCACCGCTGTATAGAACACCATTTCATGTTTTAATTTTAAACAAAGATTGTAATCCTAATGTATTTTGCTTCCTTAATAAATTCTCTATCCTGGTGTATTTTACCATGTTTAAGGTATTTGGGTGTCTGCTCTTGAATTTGCGCTGTCTCGAGGATTCAGATGAATCGACTGATGTATCTTACAAAAGGAAATAAATATTGATGTATATTACAAATGGAAATAAATAAATACAGCCGAGAAGGGACGGAAGGTTATATGGATTTCAAAAGGAATTAGATAAATATTTGGAAGAAGTCGACAAACATCTTTTTTTTCGACGAAATCATCATTCTAAGGGCCAAGTCCCGTCGCCATGGAGATCTTTTTTTTTTTTCCACTCATCCCGAATTTGAGCTTTTTGTTTTGCTTCACTGCAGTTCTTTCTTCAGAGTCAGAGCACGTCATCAAGTGATGTGATTCTTGGTCATCCTTTGCTTCTTTTCCCTTCAAGTTGCCCTACTAGTATGTTTACTGTCCAATCATTATGTCTCCAGAGATGTCCTAGGAATCGCATCTTTCTATTTATTATGGTTTTCTTTATTGTTCTTTGTTCCTCAGCTACGCTGAGGACCTCTTCATTCGTGTTTTGTCTCTCCTGTTGATTTTCATCTATGTTCTCCAGCAAAACATTTCAAATACTTCAATTCTTCCCCAGTCTGTTGCTGTTATTGACCATTTTCACATCCATATAGCAGTATACTCCATATATAGGTTTTCACGAATCTCTTCCTCTTTCCTTTGTTTATTTTGTTTTTCGACGACAGAGTTGCATAAACCTTGCTTCCGTCTATCGCCTTGTCATTTTAATACTAAGATTGCAGTTGTTAAATTATTCGTTAAAGGAAATGCATTATGATTGAAACTACCTTTTGAGAGGGTAAGGGAAACAGCTTTTGGTCTCTCTCTCTCTCTCTCTCTCTCTCTCTCTCTCTCTCTCTCTCTCTCTCTCTCTCTCTCTCTCTCTCTCTCTCTCTCTCTCTAAATCTTCCAATCTCTCGATTTCCCTCAAAATGATGCTTTTAAAAAATCATCATTTGAAAGAAAATGTCAAAGGCTGGAATGTTTGCCATTTTGGTAGCGCGAGTGAAAAGAAGTTAAAATATTCTTAGTCTCAGAAATAAGCTCGAGAATCAGTCTATAAAAGAAATGAAGATTCAGAACTCTTCTAGCGGGCAGAGGGTGAAAATTAATGGATTCAATTTGACAACTGTGTCAAATATGTAAACATGTTTCACACAGTTCTGTCTGCTGTTCATGAATTTAATCTGACGAAGAAGATAAGATGGAACGAGTTTATGTGGATCATATTTGAAACGAGTGGTTTCATCATTCACACTGAATCTTTCTCTAAGTCTCTGGCATATTTGGTTTGGATCCGTTCGATGTCATAAATGGCCGTCCGTCATCCCTCATGGGGAACGGGACGACCCACCCGATAAACAGCTTCCTATAAAAAGGCATCAGCAATTCTTAAGCAAAACAGAAAGAGGAATTTTTATCTTTAGTCAGTGTTTCGTCAGTTTACTTGTTAATTCAAACTTCAAGTAATATTCAGACGACAAGAAAAACAAAGCAGCATTACTTACAGAATGGCATTTGCACTACCCACTCTCTGTGCACTTGTTGGATCGCACAGACACATCCACTATGTTCACGCTGAAATCGGGACAAACCCCTGGCTTGCAGCCGTGAAGGATATTGTGCATGGCGTGTGCCTTGTATGCAATAAAGAGTTCTTCTTCTAAATTCGGAGAGACGTCATCGCCGTGTTTTGCTGCCAGTTTGAGAAGTTCCGTTGGAGGAGGGTCTTCCTTTCTCCCTCCCGAGCCCGATGAAACTGGAAAATCAATCAAATCGATAATTGCCGCTCCGAACACGGTTGTCACTGGTCCCTCGAGTTACGTGCGTTAAAGCAACCCTTACTCCGAAAGGTCTACGATTGTAACACGCAGAAAGGCTGTCGCGGCCATTTCGTTGCTAAGCAACTGCTCGTGCCGTGCAATGACACCTTCGGTGGATCGCTCGCTACTTCCAGGAAGAGTGAAAAGTGACGCAGAAATCTCTCCCCCATCAATCACTCCGGGCGCGGAATTAAAGGGACGCGCGCGAATATCTGCACGAGCAGTGGACTCGATTCATTTTCTGCTTGTCGGACGTGATCACGTTGTATTTCAGTTGGAAATTTTCTTAGAAGCGAAAGGCCAAAAGGACGACTTCGGTGTCACGTGCGGTGACCTCGGTAGAAGCCCCGTACCGAGACGAGGACAAAATGGGTCGCGGCAAACATCTTAAGACTTCTGACATCCTCGCACGTGATGATCGCAACTTATTGGCAATTTTGTCTCCTTCGTGCCATCTGGGGAGAATAGCGGGAGAGCGAGCATCCTCTCGCTGTTCTTCCATCGTTGCATCCGAACGAAGTATTCGACCACAACGTTCGCAACAAGCGACTGAAAGCGCGGTTCAATTTGTTGATGTGCTTGCTTTGCCCAATATGACTGACCCATCTTTTTTGTATTTCAGTGTATTTGACAGGGGGATGAAGTGTGTCGACGATTATGCCTCCAGGTGCTTCCGGCCGGAACGGAAGGCGCTCTTGAACAAGGTGGTGCACGGCGCCAAGGCCGCTTACAAGGAACTGTGCGACTCTTCTAAGATGAAGGAAGGTAAGATATTCCGAGGAAGTTCGCTTTCCTCTTAGAAACTTAATAAACTTCTTCAGTTTTTGTTATCCAGAATAGCCGTTGTTGGTCAGAGTGTTTCTTATTTTTAGTTTCTCTCTCTCCGAATCACTCCGACTGCTTCCAATGAATTCCGTTTGCGCTCTGAAACCATCCCTCATTGCAGTTGAAGAACAATTCTTCCAAAGAAGCTTTTTGATTATTATTTTATTTTTTTATTATTTATTTTTTTTTTTTTACTTTAATGTCATGTGGGCCGCTTTGTACCACAAATCCCTTTTATCTATTATTTTCTTTTTCCACGCGCCACCTAGTGTCCGAGCGCGGATTGTTTTCCAGTGAGATCGCATTGTTGTTCATCTGCGATCAATGTTACACACGAGGACCACGGCCACCCGAGTTGGAAATTGCCAATCAAGACTTCTGTTTCACACCGATCATATTCTCAAGGTGAATGTCGAATCAGCGTTTTCGCACCAACCAATTATTATTAATAACGAGTCGAATTAATTAAATTTCAGGCTCGTTCGATTATCACATAACATTTTGAGATTATGCACTTCTGCACTCGAAATGTGGCTATGACACGAAATTTAGTGCAAAGTCTAGAAAAATATTCTGAACAAGTTGTGAAAATTTGAAAATAATTCGTAGGTTTTACGTCCAATCTGGAATTGGACGTAAAACCTTCCCAAGGATCAATAAAACATATGCTGAAAGATCGGCGTCGATCAGGCTTTTCCTTAAGAATAATATTCGACCCGTTTATTTATAGATTTTATTAAAGCCGTTTGTATCGGTCCAGTTTTAATGAAATTTAAGATTGCTCGGCATATCTCTTCAAAAAGACCCAATAAAGATTCGTCCCATTCCGATCCTGTATTCTCCTTTGTAGCCCTCGTGGGTAGCACATTGGTATAAATCACCCGTTCTCCCCACATCGGTTGGAAAAGACCTGAGTTCGAATTCCGTCAATGACGCGAGGAAGTTTTATGGGTCTTTTTTCACAACATGACTGAGTTAGTCGGCCTCAGGAGGCAGTAGGGAGATTTTTTTGTCCAGAAAACAGTAAATCGACCACAGAACACTCAATTTCCAGACATATTATGCACGGCGCAATGTGGCCTAAACTGCTGTTGCGCCTGAAAACCCGTATAACAACCAACAATCAACCAACCTGAAATCATCAGAAAACTTCGAAAGCCTACCCGTGTCAATCTCAATTATGAAAATTAGAAATAAAATAGAAGTAGGGGCCTATGGATTACCGCAGTCTTTTTGGGGTAAGCTGCTTCGTCAAGAGGTTTTCGATGAAAAACTTCGGGGGCTCGTGCGAAAGCTGCATTTTGTTGTTTCCAACCGAGATAACAGGATTCCTTACATAACAGCTCCCTACCATAGAAGAATTTCGGTGATTTGGGGGTGGGGTTCACGAATTTTGTAGAGTAAATGAGCTTGTTAGGTTATTTGGTTGGATAGACTAGGGATTCAGAAGGGCAAACTCGAGAGTAAAGGGTGAATAATTTGTAGGCAGGCATTTCAGTTCACAGAAGAAAGTTAACTGAAATCCCGTTGTATCTACATTTACGGATAATTTTCTTTTTTTTTTTTTTTTGAAAAGGTAAAAAACAAAACAAAAATCAGAGTTCAGACTGGCTCGGGAGAAAGCAGCAGCAAATGAACGCGAGTCTCTTTCCATTACGTAATTCACATCTCCTGGTTTATTGCTTTCGGGTCAAATTGCGATTTGATTCCGTAGCTATTTTACCATCTCACCAGTCTCTTTCTGTTGAAATACCAATCCTGTTTCTGATTTGTGGATTTGTCTTTGTTACTTAGCACCTCTTTCCCACCTGAGGGCGAATGAAGGCCACGAGATTTTTAAGTGTTTCGTATCTTCGAAACGGTCTCGAGGAATTTTGCTTTCTAACCTCTTCGGCAGCGAACACCGCGAGATGTGTGAAAACTAATCTCTCGGCACCTTCGAAATCCTTTTTGTACACAAAGAAATGCTTAAAACCTCTTATCGCAGGCACGCATCCCATTCTTCGCTGGTCACACGCCAATCTGTTTACTCACTCTTTCCCGAACAATTTGTTTCGTATCTCCAATTCTCCGAGCTGCTCGTGTAGCTGGACAAAACATCCACTTGAAGAAAACCACTTATCCATCTTTTGTTTCGCGATGTTCAATTGCCGGCTGTTCCATCGCATTTCAACTAACGCTGAAGATAACAGAAGGCAGCAATTATAGTGGCCAGGACGATCTGAAATGAATTTGCTTCTTTTCATAGAGAGATTAATGACTTTAGAGATAAAGAGAATTCTAGAAATCTCTTCGAGTTTCTCGAGGCAGCAGGCGAGACGCCACATATCCACGACTGCGGAAGTGAATTCGACATTTGATTAATCTAATTTCAATGGCTTTGCGTTGTGCACAAGAGATTTCTAGTTGGGTTTCCAAATTACGCAGTCTGTCGGCTACAGAATTAACTATTTGCAAATGTTGCCCAACGAATCTTTACGAGTTGAAGAATTTTGTAGAGTAAATGAGCTTGTTATTCACAATTGCCTCTTTTAAATAGATCCCGATTCGCGACATGTGTAGGCGTACACAAACATTTCAAGCATATTTACTCTACCCAAACAGGATAGAAGAAGTAATGAGGTTGAATCATCAAAGTACAGGTTTACAGTGGGATTTGATAATGCGATCACTACGCGCGCGCGCACACACACACACACACACACTGTAGCCGAGTGGCCAGGGCGAGCACTCAGAAATACCTGCTCTATGAATGATTATGGGTCAATCCCGCATGACTACTAAATACAGTAATATTCTTGTATTCCCTTTATCTTTTGAACGTGGATCTTCTGAGGAGAACGTGGATTATATCTCACTTGATTATCACTACTATTTGGACTATAGACAAGAACGTCAACTTATTGAAGGACTCTTCGCTAGTGAAAATAAATCCTTACTTATTCAATTTCATGTTGTATTTAATGCTCTTAATACATTTGCTTCACGTGTCTTCAAAAAGAAGGATGAACTTCGATCAGTTAACTCCAAACAGACTGTTGTTCTTATGATTCGTTGTACCTCAGGGTTGCTGTACTGAAAAGTTACTTCTAACTAGGACTTCTCAGAGTTACTGCTTCTATCAGATAGTAACGATGATTTGTTATATATTAGAGAACTACTTTCGGATTTCTACTGCCTCTGAAGAATTTAATTTGATCCTTGGGAAAGTTACTACAGTGGATTTTCCTTTTGGATTTGTATTGTCTGGTGAACTGTTGAAGTCAACTTGAACTTGCTATTGATTGTAAATAGTGTATACACTGATGAGCCAAAACATTATGACCAGCGAGTCGTTATGCAAATCGAAGCAACTGCAGGTGAACTACGGTGCGTGCGCGGTTCGGGACAGGGTATAAAAAACGCCTGATACTGAGCTCCATTAATCAGTGTTACTCTTGTTCTTCAGATGGGAAAATCAGCGCACTTAAACGAGTTGGACAAAAGCCAAATTGTAATGGCCTATTTTCGGATATGCTCTGTCAGAGCATATCCGAAAATAGGCCATTACAACTCGCTTAAGTCCGCTGCCTTTCCGAAAGAGCATATCCGAAACAACGCGGCTGGTGGGAAGCGCACGGTCAGCCGTGGCTAGTACCTACCAAAAGTGGTCCAAGGAGGGTAAATTCAACGAAAAGCCGGCCAGGTGTTGGATGACTACAACTCATCGATGCTCGAGGTGAGCGAACGCCTTCACGGACGGTACGTGGCAACAGAAGGGCGACTGTGGCGCGACTTGCCGGTAATTGGAATGCTGGTGACGGGAGTAATGTGTCACAATACACAGTACATCGAACCCTGCTGAAAATGGGGCTGCATAGCCACAAGCCTCTCCGAGTGCCTATGCTAACCACAGTTTGCCGGCGACAGCGCCTACAATGGGCACGCGAACATCGAAACTGGACCTTGAGTGATTGGAAGAAGGTCGTCTGGTCTGATGAATCACATTTCCTGTTGCACCGTGTGGATGGCCGTTTATGTGTGGAAGGGGAAGTGATGGCACCTGGATGCACTGTGAGACGAAAAGAAGCGATGGCGGCGGTGTCATGGGTTGAGCGATGTTCTGCTGGGATACCCTGGGGTCCAGTCATCCATGTGCTGGGCACTCTGAGTGAACACTTCAAAGATTATGGGCTTCTCTATTCACCATCGGATCATCCAACCCACCCTGGATCACCCAAAAACCTGCATCACAGTAATGAATAAAGAGCTGGAAATAAATAAATAAATCTTTAATGTGGAGTAGAGTTACAGCACAATATCCCATCACGGCGACGAGCGCCAGGGGGTTCACATATAGCAGTTGGGGAAAAGATAAGTACGACGTACAAATACAAAAGGCTACAAAATACCGATCACAAATGTAAAAGAAATGCAAATACAGCATAAAATCACAGAGCAAGACATAAATACAGAAATAAATACAACTTGGCAATATATCAGGGTTCAAGGGCTTTGATAAAGTTGTGTCTGTCCTTCTTCTTCTTACTTATTATGCTGTCGATGTCGGCGTCCACTCGGTTGAGGGCAAGGGACAAGGTATTCTTGTATTGATTGCGGCCTCCAGGGTTACCCCTAAATACCGCTGTAGCATCTGTAGGTTATTTATAGCCGGCAAGTGTGTGTAAGTGTGTGTGTAAGTATATATGTGTGTGTGTTGTGATGGTTGTTGTTTGCCGGCCCTGGAGTCTTAGCAGCCGGGAGGCAGGGAGCAAGCTACGTGCGTCCCGACTCCCGTCCCTAGCCATGTGGAGGCGCTCCAGGAACTATCTAAATTACACTAAGTGGGATTCCAACAAGTGGAATCCCGGTTATAATAAATAAGGAATAGGGAGGAGAAAGTAGGAGAAAAGAAAGTAGAAGAAGAAGAAAAGAGAGCAAAACACTCTCTCAGGAAAAAGAAGAAACAGGAAAGAGGAAAACACTAGTTGGAAAATCTAACAAGCGAGAGAACTTGAAGAGGTAAAATTTTGAAGCCTGAAGGCTTGTAATTTTGAAAGAAAGATTCCCCTAGCCAGGAAGGAAGCCCAACCTGCACCGACAAGGTGAAAAAGAAAAGTCTCAAGGAAAGAACATAGGTAATGTACAAGTGGCTATTAGATAGCCACTTAAAAGAATAAATTAAGATAAATAATAAATACTTATGTCACCGATATGAAACATAGCAGTAAACATATTAACAAATTTCGCTGCATAAGCAGAGAGTAAAATATTTACAAAATAAGTAATTAAAATCTTAGCTGAAAAACCAGTCAACCAAAAATTAACAGAAATAGGCAACCAGAAGAAATGCAGAAACATATATGCAAAACACAAAGAGACAAACAGAACTCACCCAAGGCAAAGATATGCCAAAGGCAAAACCAATAAATTCCGTACAAATAAATTAGTTAACCGAATCAAAAGCAATTCTAAATTTAAATCTAAGTATAACAAATCAAAATCAAAATAATACGTTAAATATTAAACAATAATTAATGAATATGCAGAGAAAATGTCTCTGCACAAGTAATCTAATCTATATACATATGTACATAACCAGAAAGTGCAAAGCTGCTACCACAAGCTGCGAAAAACAAAACTTGTTTCAAATAACAAGACACGTAACAATAATGCATAGGTAAGCATTAAAAAAAAAAACCTCAACCTGCAGGGCTGAACAAAAGCTAAAACTATACATTTCCACTGCAACTGGCAGTAGAAAAGAAAATAATAGAAAGACTGGAGGAGGAGGAGGAGAACAACGCCTCCAACCAGTCAGCCAACAAAGCAATTGGATCTGAGAGGGCGGGGAGAAGTCCATCCCACCCCTTAGAACCAAAACCCATTTACAACTAAAAATGCTAGACCAAGAACTATATGGTACTAGCAAAAACCCAACTGATTGCAGCTGCAATCAGGCAGGAAAGAAAAATACAACAAATAATCAGCCCCGCAGGAAAACAAAATTAAATAAAAACACAAGCATCAAGAGAAGCAGCCAGCAGTAAAACAGTCTAGAGAGGAAAATCATCTCACTCAACCAGAACAGCCAACGGTTGAGGGCAGCGAGCATCTGCTTGGGAACAAATCTTTCAGTGAGTACCAACCTGTTGTGGTGAGCCACGAGTGCTGGTACCGACCTTAGGCTTGGCTGTGGAATCCTCCAAGAGCAAGTGTTCCAAATATTTGCAGATGATATCTGGCCCGTGATGAGTTTGGCTGTGAAGACCAGCCTCTTTTCCACGATCAGGAACTTCATCCTCGGGATGTCGAGTGCTTGTGCCATCATGGTGGTTGTGGTAGCGGGAGGTAGCCGAAGCTTGTTATTGGCCCATTTCAGTAGCCAGTATTCAGCCGTGTACACCCGCTTCAGGTTTGTATGTGCAGCGGAGGCCCATATTTCTGCACCATAGAGAATGGCGGGGTAGACGGTGGAGGTTTTTTTTTTTTTTTTCTTTTTGGTAGTTGTTGGCGCATAGGCTTCTGTGGCCATAATGCACCTCCCAAGGTTTTTGCAGTACTTTGATCCAAGCCCGAGGCGGGATTCGAACCCGTGACCTTTGGGTTGCCAGGCAGGCACTTTACCCACCTGGCTAGTCCGGTCGGCAACGGTGGAGGTGATGAACCTTTTAACAGTAACAGGATGTCGGACATATAGCAGCTGCTGCTTTCAGATCAACCGTAGACGAGAGAATTTAGTTCTGATTTTTTCGATCTGGTTGACAAAGGACATCTTTTGGTCAAACAGAACACCAAGGTCTGTGTGCGAGGGTATTTGGTATTCGTACCCCTGCGAGTGAAACGTTGAGTAGTGTCGCCATGGATTTAAGGGAGAATATAACCTGAGCAGACTTCAGTGGGTTGATTTTTAGATTGAAGTTTGCCAGGTACAATTCTAGATCCTTAAGTTGGGAATTGATCCTGTTGTTGAGCTGAACGGGGTTGTCGCCAGGGTTCATTTGAGTCATCAGTTTGAGGTCATCGGCATAGCATAGGAGACCATTCGTTGAGGCAATAATGGGCACGATGACAGCTGTGAACAGGACACCAGATAGGACCCCCCTCCCCCTGCGGTACTCCAGCAGTAATGTCGCAGGACAGGGTGTGTTGTTGCCGATGGAGAATAAATATTCTGTGACACAGAAGAGATTCCGAAAAGCACAGCATATCACCTCGAATGTGAAATTTCTCCTTAAGTAGGAGGAGCAAGGCCTGGATGGACACATCAAAGGCTGCGCTTATGTCGAGATATGTGGTTGCTAGCTCAGCTCTTTGTTCGAAGGCTGAGAGAATGCGTTCTGTGGTGGATGCCAAGTTAGTGATTGATGATTTTCCTTCGATGGCAAAATTGATTTCAGATGGTTTCGTCTGGAGGATTTGTTGAGTAATTGTGGGTAGCAAAGCCTTTTCAAGAGTTTTTAACAGACAAGAGGCAACTGATATGGGTCTGAACTGGCTGACGTTTGCGGCAAACTGGTTTTTAGGGATGGGGTATACTGTACTTATTCCATTGGGGTGAGAAATAATGCTCAACGAGGCATCTGTTGTAGATCGAGAGAAGAGGGTCTATGATAAATGTGCTCAAGCATTTGATCATAAATTGCGGAATTCCATCCTCCCCAACAGTGGCTGTTTTGGGAAGGGAATTGATGGCACCTAGTGATCCATGGCCTGTGCATGAAGTATGCAACTTGTATTCAGGTAACGTATGCCTCACTTTCATTTTGTCTCCTCTCTTTATACTGCCTGCCATCCCATGACATTGAGGCATCACTCAACTACATAGATCTCGCACTGGACTCCTTAGGATTCAGTGTGGTTATTATCACCTCAGATGTAAATGCCAAATCCACCCCTGGCAGTCACCAGTTCCGGATTCCAGAGGACTTCTGCTCGAGGACCTGATCTCCATTCGGAACCTAAATATTCACAACAAAGTCAATACACCACCTACTGCAGCGCTACAGGGAAATCCAACATCGACATCACAGCTACCACCAATGACCTAAGAAACCTGATTTGCGGCTGGACCATCATTCCTGATTGGACCCTAAGCGATCATAGAGTGATACGTTTCCACATCAGCATGAACACACCTAACCGAGCGCCTCATATCGCTCCTAATGGGTTTATCAGGTTCTCGACTAAGGCCGTTGAATGGGCAGCCTTTGACTCTTCCATACACATAGATTTTCCAGATCTACCCTCGTTATCCGATAAGAGTGCAGCTGACCTGGCGGAACTGTACCAGAGCTCACTCCAATTAGCTGCATATCGCTTGGCGAAGAAAAAGACCATAAAGCCTAAAACTTGTGCCTGGTCGAACGCCGAGCTAACTGTGCTAAGGAAAGAGGCACACAGAGCGCGTAAGAAATACCAGCGTTACAGAAATTGGCCGCCCCCAGACGTTGAATAACTGCATGCCATCTACCTCGCTAAAAAGAACACCTTTACCAAAGCGGCTGCCAACAGGAAACAACAAACCTGGGTGGACTTCGTCAAGGATTCAGGAAATTCTAATCCATGGGGATTCCTTCATAAAATCTCCAGGGGGAAGACATACACCCCAGATATCTTTAGTTCAACTCCGCCTCGTATTTATGTGATGAACAGTACTATTGCAAAAGGGCCAAAAATGTGTTGGTGTAGGTTTGTGCGTGCGTTCTGGCCGCTTGACTACCCAGAAGCATCAATCACCTGTACAGATGATTTTGGGTACTCGTCCACACCACTGGAAGGTGGCCCAGTTCCAGTACATGGAACACCTATGGCCTCAGAGTATGAGACAAAAAAAAAAAAAAAAAAAGAGTCTAGTGGGGCCCGCTCCAGAGGCAGGATAAAAAAAAGAAAAAAGAGATCGTCCAGACTTCCGATTGTGCAACCATTACAAACAGCAGCATCAAAACACGCGATGCCTCCAACCAGATGAATTTTATCAACCACGTACCACTGGAATCACAGTTTTCCTCAGTTCAAAACTTCTTTAGCAATGCATGGAACATTTGAAACTTATTCCGGTCTGCTACAAACATAGCTTCTTGTCCTGGAGCTATACTGCCAAGCATTTCACGTATCGCTATCCTGTCATTGTCATATATTCGAAAATCATGCAGTATATCCTGCCAGCCTTCTCTGGCCCGCAAAAAAAGGTCCGTGTTACCGAGTCGAAATGTATATATAATTTCTGATTCATTGACCCGTGCCCTGTTAATAAAAATGATGACTGTAAACTATGTGTAACCAAATGTGAACTTCTTTTATCACTAAGGAAAGTCGCATCAAGGCTAAACAAGTTGGTTACCCTTCCTGTAGGTATGGCATCCCATCTTGTCTGCCATACATTAATTACTTCATTCAAAGCATCCTTTCTTTTCGCCTTACAATCCGAGCAAATATTGATATCTCTACCAAATATTTCTGTAGGAATAAATGATAAAAGGAATTAATCAAAAAGGAAGTAAATGATAAAAGAACGGTGTTGTTGTTATTGGGTTTTAGGAGCATCGGCGACTAAGGCCGTATTGCTGCTTGTAGACTGTCTGTGACTTGTGTTCTGAGGTCAATTTTCTGTTTGGTTTTTTTTCTCCTGGAAAAACCCGAGTTTGCAGGAGAAAAAAAAACCACGTTACCCTCGCCTCAGACCGACTAAATCAACCACATTTTGAAAAAGAACCATAAAAATTTCTCCCATCATCGACGGAATTCGAACTGAGGTCTTCTTCAGCCGGCGTGGGGAGGACGGTGATCGTACCATATGTTCTACCGATGAGGGCATAAAAGGAACTAATCTTTTAGGTACCACCATCCAAAAAAACAAAATAAATCAAATTTACGTTAAATTAAAAACTAAAAAGCCAAGTAACTAATGTCACCCTCCTTAACTTCCTCCTTTAATTTGTCTATTTCTTATACTGCAAATATTTATCGAACCCTTCCCCCCCCCCTTTAATTCAGATAAACTTCCAAATTGCGCAAGAGTAGGTGGGATTTACACATCAGTCAGTCTTTGGTTAGGGGAAAATTTTTGGCAATCCATTTTACGATTATCAGTTTAAATGCATTTCCCTCCCTCACGTATGTCATATGAAAGTGGAAAAATTCCCTTGGAATTTTATTTTACTCGGACCATTCAAGGTCCGAGTAAACATCCCCAGTGAACACCCCCAAAAGCTAAGCTACAGTATTCAGGAACTTGGATTTCCAAAACACCGTATTTTGGAATTTTGGCCTTTATTTGTTAAACTTTAAACACCTTGACATTAACTCGAAAGGGAATGCCTAAACTTTGGACCACCTGCCTCTCGGCACCAAACGACTGAACGGTTCAGACGATGGATCAGTCGTTCAAAGGATGGATCAACACACGCCCAACCGTTACAAATTCGATTCGGGCTTAATTCATGTTTGAATGAATGCAGTCTTAATTCAAAAGATCCACTGAAGCGTCTGCTTGTGGGACGCGTTTGCCACCGGGTGACTTTCGTGTTGGAAGAGCTTTAAAATAATGTCGTTTCAAAACCGTCGAAGAATGCTTCTGCCAACAGCCAAAAGGATTTTTAGAAGAGGTATTCAGATGTATGAGGCAATCAGATTGGGGGGGGGGGGCAGTCTACACGCTTGAGGTCACTTTTTAAATTGTTTTTGGAGAAAAACGGAACAGCAGTGTCTTAATCCAAAGTACGTTCCTCGAATTAAGCTTCGGCAGAAAAGTAAAATAGAAAAGCAATCGAGTCGTCCCTGCCAGTGATCTCCTCTCCAATTTTAGGTCATCGCCCTCCTCTTTACCAGTTGCGGTCATAATGGATCGAGCACAGTCTATCATCCGGCTGATAAATAAAAGCCATTCAGGCCAGAGTCGCTGCTGACGAGATTATTCTGGGCCGCAAACTTCAGTTAGCCACCGAGTTTAGGGCAGAAGAATCTATCTTTGATAAGGAGCTTCTTCGAACATTACGGCGAACATAAATCTTATCTGAGGGTCATTACGTGTCTCGACGGCAACTGCACGGCCCGTACAACGTCTTCCTCCCCGGCCTGCATTTTGTTCGCAGATTTATTGGTTGGCAATCGTCTTCGACGGGACAAACAGCTCGTGAGGATACCCGGCCAGTTTCTCCCTCACCCCGAGAAAAACTTCGCAGATGGGTGACCCCGGACACGTGCGAAAGGTAGAGAGGGTCGGCGGCACCTCGACTTCGGCCTCGCCGAAGCAGAAATTCCTCCGCAGACAGCAATAACTCACTGGTGGCAGTCGTTAGTCATTCACCCGAAGTTTCCCCGATTATCTTTCCACAGCCGTGTCAAATTAGGCCGAAACCTGGAAAAAACCCTCCCCACCTCTCCCAACCGAAACCAGCCACTCCCGTCAGCCATTCGCTCCCATCGGTTCTTCCCGGATTCGCTTAATTAATTAAAATCCCTTCCATTATGCCGCTCACAGTGACGTCAATGATTCGCTCCCCACTTTTCTGAATAATTGAAGCAATCATTCCAGTTTGACGATGGATTCTCCCTTTGTTGCATAACTCCATCATCAGTTTCATGCAGGAATCTTGCAATTTTAATCTTCCATTTGCATTTGAACCCAACGTGGTTATAATAGAACAATATGGAGAGAAGAGAATCACATGTCTACTGGATTCGATTCTCTTCAACATCAACACTAATTTGTTATTTTATTGCCCACTATTGAATGTCAAAATAATTGGTTATATCAACACCATGAGGTTTTTTTTTTTTCACTTTTTCAATGAAAACTTTAAACACGAAAGGTGTTAGAACCTGTAGTTGGGCGATGATTGAGAAGATACTTGTTGACATTGCGCCTGAATTTCTGTAGGTTTGTAATTTTCAAGAAATACATGCGAAGAGAGGGTGTTCCAGAAAACGGACGTTGAAGGAATAAATACAGAAAAAAGAAAAGGCGGTTCCGTAAGTTTAAAGTTTAGACAGTGAGTGGATGCTGACTGGGTGTAGCCTGTGTTCGGATTGGTTTCGAAGAGAGAGAGAGAGAGGAATTACAGAAACCAGTTCGAAAGACCAGAACAAATAGAAGTATCAAAAGAAAAGGCAGCAGAAGCAGAACATCTATGAGACAGAGAGTGGAGGTACTTTGTCGGAGATGAGTTATCAATTAACCTAACAGCCCACTTTTGAATGGAATCTAGAAGCCTCAGAGGTTTTGGGGGCAGCGCTCCAGATGTGAGAACAATAATCCATGTAGGGCAGATTTTAGATTTTTAGAGTGTTGCTTAAGAGAGATTTAGATTTGTGCTTTGAAGAAAAGTAACTTCGAGAGCGAAAGAGAAAACCCGGATTTTCAGATGCAGACGAAGCAATATTTGAGATGCGCTTAATTTTTTTTTTCCTTTTTAAATATGACAAAAAGAGAAATTTGAGGTCAGAATAATCCTCAATAGAGATCCTGTCTAGAAATCTGAATGTCACCTAAGGTTCAGAACAATCCTTTTTTGAGAGATACATAAAAACTATTAACTAGAAAACTGTTAGCATGCAAAAACAGTAAACGAAAACAGAGGCTTTCAGGAGGTGAAAGTTCTCAGTTCTCAACGTAGTAAGAGGCTTCCAACAGTGAACGTTCTCACACTTTGGTGATGAGGATCTCAAGGAAGAAACTTCATTATTAGTGAGGCAAAATTGAGGCACGAATAACATTTCTTCTTTTGAAGGCCCTGTTGGCATAAGAATTAAACAGAATAAAAAACTCATTAGTTCAACGATCAGTTCCTTGTGTTCAATAGAGAAGTTTGGAATGGCACAGCGTAAATAAGGTCTCGGATCACAATGGGAAGGGCAGTCGAAAAGGACATGATCTGCAGTTTCAGTAGCACTACAATGGCAAAGCGGTGTGTCCGAAAGACCAAACGAGAAGAGTTTGGAGTTTAAGCCCCCAAGGAGGAAAAGTAACAGAAAGGCTATGAGATAACCAAAGCAATTCTTTCTTCTGAAAATTCCTTGACGATGTGGAAGTAACCTCTAGTAGGCACCAACAGAAGAATTAGACCAATCGTGTTGCCACATATTATTAAAATGCACTCTTATCCTCTTCTTTTCATAGGAAAAATCTTCATCAAGATTCAAGGTAAAACCACTAATGGTAGCAGGGTAACATCTACGCTTGGATCCAGAAATTTCAAATTTGGATTCATCCGTCCAAAGTACGTTTTTACACTCTACAGTTGTCCAATGTTGGTGGCTCTCAGTCCAAGCCGTTTCTTATTATGCGCGGTCGTCCTGATCGTGGTTTGTCCTTTAAACTGCCAATCTCCTTGAATTGTTGAATGATAGTTTGTGCTCCTTTAAATGAAACAAGCAGTTTGGTTTTTTTCCAATACTCAATTGATATTGTTGAATCTGTGGGAACTGGGGGTCTTCTTTATTTTTATCTTATTTAATTTTATTTATAACTATATAATTTTATTGCTTTCTATTACCCCAGCTTACCTTGGAACCACAATTGAGTAGATGTTGATAAGTTTTGAATCAACACTGGGGTCCTCACTCCATCCAAGGTTCACAGCCTCCCTGACTGCACTACTCTCCTTTTACAGTAAACACCGGGTCATGAGGATATTCCTCCCCCTTTTTCTTCCTCTTGTTCACGATACTAAAGTGGTTTCTGTAGAGCTCATGTATTTCTGTATTGATCACACATGTTCATTTACATTAACGAGGTTATTATTCAGTATAAATCGTATAGAACTTATAAACAAATACAAGGATGGCTGGTACATACTCTCCTCTCCTCTACAGTTATACAGAATTCTACAGAGAGTTCGCTACTCTTTTGGCCAATTCCATGAAAGAGTTTCTTAGTCTAATCTTATAAATATATCAATTTATATATATCTATCTACCTATATAAATGTACGCGTGCAATTTCATTATACTCTCACTTTCCCCGGATGCACTAGGGCATTTTTTTTTCAGAGGACTTACAGAGCATCATTTTTTCAGAGGACTTATTTGTACCATTTATTCTTGTCTTCTCTCTCTCTTTTTATGTTTCTTCTAGATAGAGTTCTTTCTTACAGGATTCCTACGATCTGCCGTCTTCCTTGAATGGCTTCTAAACGGCCCTTGCTTGACATTCCTCTCTTTGATGCGGCTATCACAAAGATTCTTCTTGCTATTGGAAGCTTCTTCTCCTTGCGTAGGAAATATCTCTGGGGCTCCTCATCGTCTCGGCACTCTATTTCTTTAAACACTCCTTCACCTGCGGACTCTTCCTACTATTACTTACCAGCTACGCTTCACGACCCCACACTTTTTCATCACTACTTCTATCTTCTTCCGATTTTCATACTTTGACCTTTCACCATCTCACCTCCACCGACCTTTCTCTACCACGCCAAAAGAAGAAAGCCCCCTTCTCTCACCTCGACCAACCTTTCTCTCCAACCACCAAAAGAAAAAAGCCACCTTTCTTTCTCTTTTCGCGCCCTTTTCCTTTTCCATCCTATTGTTCATAGCTGAGGACAAAAAAAATTCAAATTATCATATTAGGGCCACCCATAATTTCTTACATATATGTATTATGTCTGTAAATTGCGTGTGTTCTCTGGTCGATTTGCCTGTTTTGCTGGACGAAAAACCCCCACAGTTTCTTGGGGAAAAACCTTGCTATCTCCGCCTGAGACCGACTAACTCGGCAACGAGTGAACAAAGTCCGTAAAAGTTCCTCGCATCATTGACGCGTTTCGAACCTGGCCCTTTTCTACCTACATTCGTGGCGTCATGGCTTCAACCAGTGATCGAAGTGAAACAGGCCCATACCATCGCACCACCGAACTTCCATGCTGGTGTAATACAATCTGGATAAAACTGTTCTTTGGGAATACTTCAGACCCCGATGCGTCCATCAGATGCCTGAATCGTGTAACGTGATTCCTCACCCCACATCACGTTCCACCACTTCTGTAACGTCTTCTTGTCTACACCAGGATCGTTAGTGTCATGCTTTGTTTCTGCGACGAGCAGTTGTCCACTTGTTGTAACCCATGAAGTGTTTTTTCCGATGGCTATTTTGGTCCTTAACGCAGATTAATAACGGTCGTCTTCCTATCTGCGATGAATGTTGGCATTGCTTTGTTGGGCACGAAATGTTTCCTGCAGATGAAGTTGGGTGTTCTACTCTTTCTGCTATCTGTCGAATGGAAACGCCCGCTATGTGATAACGTGCTGTCACAACACCTGAAAAAGGATTTTGGACCTTTTCTTGTCCCATTCTGTTCCATCTACTTGTCACTTAGCGCACGTGCCTTTTTATATCTGACTTTTAACTGGCATTGCCATCTACTTGTCATGATCTCTGAATTTAGTCCTCGACAATTAACCATTTCTTCGCAGCTGTGAATTCTACTAGATTCTTGTCGTCTACCTCTCTTCAGGGAAGAAAGGATCCTTTATTTTGACACCATGGCCAGGTCATTCAGTTTTTTATGAATATTTAGAGGCACCTTTTTTTTTTATTTCGTCGTCCAGCAAACCAACGTTGGAATACGCACATTTTACAAACATTGACCCCTCGTGGCCTTAGCTGTTTTATCGCAAACCAGTCGGTCAGATGCCTTCACTGAGAAAGTTGTCTCCACTTCTTCATTTCATGGTTTCGGTGATATTTACGTGAGTATCGAGACAAACTATGAAGTAGTCAGTTGTGCGTTTCAAGGCCTGTTTGTATGCCTGTACACTTAACTATTTAACTTCTGTTTGGAAAGTGAGTGCTAAATTCAGGGGCCCCGCACTAATTTTCGCTTCAAATCTTTTCCTTTCCAGTTCCTTTAAAAGGCAGATTTCGTGCTTCGCCCATCCTAAGCAGATGAACGTGTGATTCTGGAAGGAGGATTTTGCCTTTCTTTGCCCCACTATGAGAGCGCCTGGAATGAACGAAATCGAAATCCGTGCTTAAGAAGTCGGCTTGACAGGTGATCGATACCACACAAGTGTCACGT
Source organism: Mastigoproctus giganteus (assembly GCF_048544385.1). Lineage (NCBI taxonomy): Eukaryota > Metazoa > Arthropoda > Arachnida > Uropygi > Thelyphonidae > Mastigoproctus > Mastigoproctus giganteus. The sequence goes on from NC_143577.1 coordinate 257,052,558, forward strand.
TGTTCCAAGCGAAGAAAACATTAATTAAAATCCGAGGACAGCAGACACGCGAAATCATCTTGGAACACAATTAAAGACGTTCACTTGTGACACTAATCCTTCCTTAAGAAGACAGCGATGGAACCTCGCTCTTCATCGTGCCGAGCTGATAATCACCAACGATCTTTTGCACGTTCCAGCGAGCCACTGCTCTGGTAGGACGAATGTTGGATGTCGAGCAACCAGAAATATGCTTCCGGAATTTCAACGGACTCAGCTTTCTCCGCAATGTCAACAGTTTCACTTAAATCCACCCACCCACTTCGGCAGATGCAGCTTCAACCTCATTTCAGTGCTAATTTTGTTTTAGGTGCGTTCGAATATATCAGTAAAGTTGTCCGTCCACACGTAACAACTTCATTCCTGGTAGCTGAATTTTCGTAAAATTTTATATTTGGCTCTTTTAGAAAGATTGCCAAGCGTTCCAGATTTCATTAAAAGAGAAAATTCATCAATTATTATTTTTGTCCGTCCGTTCGCAGGTAATAACTCGACTCCCATTATATGGATTTTCACGAAATTTTATATTTGGCTCTTTTAGAACAATTTTATGAACCTTTTCCAAATTTCATTAAAATTGAACCAATACTAATCCCGCAATTAATATTTAATTCTTCCTTCGTATTGTACAGACTGTCGGTGTTAATTATGAATGCGACTCATTAATATTAATTATATCATTGTTATATAATTAATTATGTAGTAATAGCAGGGTTTTAGGCACATCGGCGACTTAGATCAAATTGCGCGGTATATATTTATTCAGATTAGAAATTCTTCGTCATGTCGAAAGATCTGAAGACAGCCACGCAATTCAGCAATGAAGCAAATTCCACCATTGTCGAGTTGGAAGAGTACCTCAATTGAGTCGAGGTACTCTTCCAACTCTTCAAGTAAGGTACTCTTCAAGCAAGACGGCACAAATCGGATTCATAAAGAAGAGAATAAAGAACCATATATCAATTAGCGTGGTTGAGAAAATTCGGACGCATATCGATGTGGGACTGAAAAGGAATGAATGGCACACATCGTGACACATTTTCAGCACGTAAAGAAGAAAATGTACGCAGCACTCTGAAACTCCAGACAGGAGCTGATGGGCATTACAAACGCCGACTTTATAGAGAAATACATTTTAAGATGCGTCATGCCTGTCATGTCTATAAGCATTTGAGATTTGGTCCTCTACCTAGGAATCTTCTCTCAAAGCTTTCCAAGGATTGGAGTATTGGGTTCTCAGATAAACAAACAGGATCACTACGCGATCAATGCCAACTTGAAGGTAATATTCGAAAATTTTTCATCTTCAGAGAAGGCGGAACTCTCTTCCATCAGAAAAGGGACCAACGGCCACACCGATCTTCGCATCTTTCAAGGAGTACCTTGATTTCTCTAAATAGAACAAAAAAAAAAAATCCTTGGACTCTGGGTGGGGCTTTCCAGAGTGTCATGAAGCCCTGAATTCGTTCTTATTGATAAAACTGCTGTTCCACAAAGGCTCCGCTCTTCGAAGAATTCCTTCAAAGTGGACTGCGCCAGTTCTCCACAGAGCGAACTGTTGCAGGTTGACTGCACGAGTTCTCTCTGTGGAAAACTGGCGCAGTCAACGAGTTCTGCACGAGTCCTCTCCGCGGCCACAGAGAGAACTCGTGCAGTCAACCTGCACCAGTTCTCTCTGTGGCCGCAGCTTTGCAAAGGAATGGGATGCGTTTCCATCTCTCTTTGCCCTTGTAAACGGAAAGATTCTTTTCAAAATCAGTGCAATTGAGTTTTATAAAATGTTCTTCCATCGGATATGTGAAAGAATTTCGTGAAGAGTATATGAAGAATAGTTTTCGTGTCTCCAATTTCTCAGTATATTTATTTCGAAACAGTTCAATTTCTAAATAGTTTTATTTACAATTTTGTGTCTTTTCCAAACAGACATAACATTTTGTGTACCTTCTATTTTTGTGCCATCACCGTATTTCTATACTTCTTCGTCACCACGCAGGTTCCACAGTCCAAATTAAGTGCGGTCCACTGACGTGTCTTGTCCAGGACTCAGTTGGACTCAGCTGGTTCTAACTTAGCTTTCAGATGCTGCTCTCTTTTATTGAAATTATAAATAAATACAACGGGCTCGTGTTCAATGCTCGTGAATACAAAAAATGCTCTCTATTCTGTGAGGAACGAAGGTTAGCATTACTGAAAATACAACACCCGGGTCTCTGTGGCTGTCCACACGTGATACGATTTATTTGTCTGTATTGCGCATTAGTTTGATTTTGATGGGTGTGCAAAGTCACGAGTTTACGTTTTGAAATGTTTAAGAACGAATTGCTTGCTTCACACCACTCTGCTGATTCAGGGAGGACCGGCTTTAGAAAAAGGACCCGCTTTAGTAAAACAAAAAGTGGTTTTATTCGTTTATTTTTTGGAAAGCGGTTTGCAGTGTTTTCTTTTTGTAACGTAAGGGTGGTGTTGAGGATATAGCCCCGAAGAACACCCTTACGTTACAAAGAAAAGCTAGTGGAAGCGAATCGATTTAAAAAGTTTCGGAACCATCTGCGAGATACGTTTCAGCCAGCTAAGGGGCACCGGTAGGTAATTAGGGGGGTGTCCAAGTGGGGACTATCGAGACGAGTACGTTAATGAACTTGCGCTCGCGAACATTTTCACATTTTGAGTCGGCTAAAACACGTGTCTGAGCGACAGAGACCCAAACAAGAGGATTGTCGCGTCACCATGACTACCGAGCAAACAGAGTTTCAGTTTCTAACCCAGATTTTTCTTCTTCTTCTTCTCGTTGTCCGCAGGCAACTACAGGTGCTTCGGGGAGCTGTCGTCCAGCATCACCTTCTGCTCGAAACCCCTGCAGAGAATCCGCCAGAGGCAGCCCTACCAGGATCTGGACCACATCCACGAGCTGTGCTGGTAAGTTGCGCACGTTTCCTTTAGTCGCCGCTTTTCGGGGGGCTTCGTGCAAGCCTTCGATGACCCATTTCGCCGTGGCCGATTCAGTGGAAAAAGAAAAAAAAAAAAAAGAAAAAATCACGCGTTGCGAAGTGGTCGTCTGCGGGAGGTGGGGTGTTCATTAGCGTTTGCCGCCATTCATCACCGTCCTCGGCCCGTGCCATTCATCACCGACGAACGGGGTTGATGGACGTTCTCCGTTCAGGAGTCAGACTGTCTGACGGAGAGCTCCGCTGGGCTGCGTCTCATTCGAAACGGCACCCAGTCACGCCCTTCGGAGGATCGGACTTTATGTCTCTCCTCGCGCTGCTCCTGGCGCGTGAAGCTCGACACGCGACACTAATCACCGGCCGACTCCTTCGGAACAATGAACGGGGCAGCGGGAGAAGGGGGAAAGGGGAGGGGGAAGGGGGAGTATCGCGCGAAACTCCGTTTCGTTTGGTCTCAAACAGACGGCGAAATTTTTCTTAATGAATTTAGAGAATTCCGTTTTGGCAGGGAGGGGCCCGCACTGACGTGAGCACGCTCCATTACGAAAGTTCGCAATAACGGGAATGTAAATAACTTTATTAAAGGCAATTTGTATGCGAGCGACGCAAATGCCATTACGAGAGGGGTGGCACCGCCGAACTGGCCGACAGAAACAGCTCCACAACGACAACCAGCAGCGCCCTCGGTTGTAATGTGAGCGTTCGTCGCGACCTATAGTCTTTCCTCCGCATCCTCTCCGAAAGCTGGGAGCGAGAAATCCGTTTCCGATTCCTCCCGAACACATCGATCAACTTCAAAACACTTCTGCACGAGGCGCAATAAACGAACATCGACGAGTTGATCGTGAAAGATATTGTCGTTCCCATCCCCGATGTATCTGATTGACAGTTCTATCAGCAAAACTGTTGGAATCCCACGAAGTGCACGGCCAGTGCTGCGTCATATTAGGACCACCCCAGACCCAACTGATCTGCCCATGCGTGTTATATCCGTAAATTAACCTGCAACAGAGTTGTACAAATCCAAGAGTGGCTACTCTTCAGTAAAATGTTTTGCGATCCCTGTTTCAGTTGAATCCAATCCTGAAGCCTTATCATTTTCTTGTGTTCTCTTGTTGACATGTTTGTTTTGCTGGACAAAAAACCAAATTTCCAAAAATGGGGGGTGGAAATATCGTTATCCAGACTGAGACCGATTAACTCGGCCAAAAGAATGAAAAAAGCCCATGAAACTTCTTGACTTCATTGACGGGATTTGAACCCGGACTTTTTCCAACCAGTGTGGACAGGTCCCACCATTACCTAAAGCGCACCTGGTTGGAATCGTTAAATATAAAATGCACGGATACCTCTCTGAACAAAAACAGTGGTTGCCAAGTTAACCCCATCACAGAGGCAGTAATTCTGTCCATAGACAAACGCTGGCCACGTCACCACCATATGTCACAGCCACAAACATCAACAAACAATTAACCACGCGCCTCACGCACCATCCTGGCAGTGCACATCTCTATTCAAACTGCCATTCATGTATTCAATCTGAAGAAGGCTGCCTCCCAGCCGAAAGCTTATTAATTGTAATTCCAGTTTAGTTTGCTCTGAGAAACAAAATAAAAAATTTTCGTAATGAATCCAGAGCACGTAGGCCTTTTTTACTACAGTGTAAGGAAGACGGTAATTATAAGCACCAAAGACAAGACGGCCAAACTGATGTAGTGTTGGTTGTCAGGCAGCACCGGGCTCTCCCCAAACTGCGTCAAACAAACAGTAGCTCAGTTTGTGTGTTTGTTTGACAGTCTGTTTGGGGAGAGTACCCAACGCAAAAGTCGTAGGTCACCTGATTGTCCTATGAAGTAGCCAGATGGCATCCTGTGCTGGGTCGGCACTAGCACTCCCACAGCAAGAATACAAAGTGCATGGATCCCACATTACAGAGCAATGTCATTTGTCGTTCCCGACAGTCAAAGATCTACTTTTGACATACGATTAGACAATCCACCTTTTGATCGTCTAATCGAATGGTGAAAGCGTTGTTATCAATTCCAGGGAGAGTTTACCTTTAGAAGGAGCCATAAGCTGGCATCCGTATTTGCACCGTTGGTATTGATGTTATTACTATTATTGTTAACAGCTACAAAAGAGCAATGACCTCCATGAATAAGTACGGGGTGGGTGACCACCCAGGTGTGAACCAGCGTAAGCAGGGGTCGAGTTGTCGACCCCTGACACATGGAGGAATGCCGCCCCTTTATGTTACCAGGCTGTACTAGGAGGTAGATGACTCTCATCAACCAGTGAAATACGACCACTTTGTTTACTGGAGGCTTGAAGTGGTGGAACCCATGTTTAGTCACCACAGCTAAATTCCGGTCAACCCTTCCCCATCTCTTCCATCATGCAGTACGATTGATAACTTTTGAGGTTATGATGAACGTCGTCGTGAGATTCAATCTTCCTTACATTTCGAGGGTACAGCTCTAAAACAGTGTTCGCAGGCCGGCCGCTAGTTAGTACACCGGACCGAACCTATTGGTAACTCTCTAGGAGGCTTCCGGATCAGCTAGTGTATAATCTTGCTACCTCTACTCTGCCAGATAGTGACTGGTGTGTTTGCGAGTAGTGTGTTTGCGGGGGGGCATTGCCGAGGCCACGTTATGTCAAGGACTGAGTATATTCTTACCGTGTGTACTTCATATCCAAAAATTTCACTACTTCATATAGCATGTCCCACCCACTTTTTCTTACTATTGAATACACTATGAATTGTCAAACTAATAGAGCAAGCTTATCTGCGAAAAGACCTAAATCTCCCAGGCACTTCCTAATTCATTTCAAAAATATACGTGGTCTCAATTCTAATTCAACGAAGTCCGCTTCTACTTGCAATCTATCAAATCCCATGTACTTTTTCTGACAGAATCTCAGTTATCGGTTGATTCAACTACTGCTCATCTCAGATGCCCAAATTATTCGCTGTATGATTCCTTTCGCTTCAAAGGTGGTACTTGTGCATATGTCCGTTCCGATATTCTCTGTCAGAGATTTAGTAATTTGGAATCTCCTCTTTTCGATCTTCTCTGACTTAAAATCTCTCTACCTCATTGTGTTAAATTCATCTGTTGTCTCTACCGTTCTCCCAACTCCACTTATCACTTGGAGCTCTTTGACTTCCTCTCTTTGCAACTTGACTTTCTCCAGTCCAGCTTTCCTAACAGTGAGGTAATTTTCCTTGGTGATTTTAATGTTCACAACTCCAGCTTGCTTCCGTTTTCTAGCCACAGTGACCTAGCTGGTCGAGATGCTGAGGCTTTTGCAATTACTAATGACCTTCACAGATTTTTCATTTTCCTACAAGAATACCGGACAATCCTAATCATACAGCCAACACACTTGATCTTTTTCTCACAAACAACCCTTCTAAGTACACGGTGGAAATAAGAGGTCATTCAGAACACAATTTGGTGATTGTCTCTTCTCCAATTGAGCATTTATCTCATGACTATTCCCAACCTCGTGTTGTTTGGTATTACAAGAATGCAAAATGGGATGACCTGCAAGATTTCTTTTCTTCTTTTCCTTGGTCGGATTACTGTTTCAAAACTGCTGATGTCAACATTTTTTCAGATCGTGTCAGTGAGACTATTCTTGCGGGATTAAAAAGAAAATACCAGCGAAGATACAGGGCATAGAACTAAATCTCAATGCTGACCCCAAAGCAGAAAGAGCTCGCTGTCATAAGGAACTCGTCAACATTTGGCAGTCTAGATGGAACACCTCACACACAGGCTCCGTTACCAGAAAATTCCTCCCTGATGTCACTTTCACAACCCTGAAAACGGTAAAGTCCTGGCTTTCTCTCACCTTGGAATCCTCCTACTTGGTTACCGGACACAGGTCCCTCAACGAAAAGTTACATCTGCTGGGTTTACTACCAACAGATCGCTGTTTCTGCGGCAATTCAGAGAATTGGAAACATCTTCTTTTCGAATGCAGGTTGTACGATGACTTAAGAAGGACCCTGCTGCAGGCTGTGCCAGATATCTCGGAACAGCAACCAGAGCCTCTACTCCAAACACCTGACAATCTAAAGGCATTCCAATCCTATGCATCCGAAGTCTTTGAGCGCAGGAAGCAGAGCTACATCGTTGTTACTGCACCTAACAATACCTCTTCAGTGACTTAAAGAGTTCCACCATCTTCTTTTTTTTTCTTCTCCACGTGCTGTCTGGAGTTCCCACTCTAGTGCAGCCAGTTTATTTATTCATTCATTTTCATTTCATTCCATGTATTTATTTATTTTATTTATCTTTCTCTTCTTTATTTTCTAAATCAAATTATTCTTTTCTTTATTTTTATTAAATTATTATTGTTCTTATTTATTTAATTTGTTCTTCACGCGCTCTGCCTTGAGATCCCACTCACGTGCAGCCAATTTATTTATTTATTTTATTTTATTATTTTTATTTCTCTTTTTATTTTTTTATTTTATTTAATTATTTTTTTATTATTATACATATATTTTTTAATTAATTTTTTTTTTTTTTCACGCGCTCTGCCTGGAGTTCCCACTCTAGCGCAGCCAATTTATTTAAATTGTTTTTTTTTCTTCTTCTTCTTCTTCTTCGTCTTCATTATTATTATTTCTTTATTTTTTATTATTATTTTTTATCATTATTATTTAATATATATATATATTTTTATTAATTAATTTATTATTATTATTTTACTTTTTTTTTCCCTAACTGCACAACGGGTAGTTTTTTTTTTTTTTTTTTTTTTTTAGGGCTCTTCTGTCTTTATTCTCCTCCCTCTTTAATGGGCCCCCAGAGGAATCTGTTCCACCTTCTGGCAACACTAGGTGGGTCAGAGTCTCTCTCTTGAGACAGTATGTTTTTTTCTGGGACTGACCCACCTTCCCGTGGTGTGGACGAGTACCCAGAATCATCTGTCCAGGCGACTGATGCTTCTGGGTAGCCACGTGGCCAGAACATAACAACAGAACACACAAATAATACACACCAACGTACGTCACACACATATCTGGCCCATTTGTAGTGATACTGTTCTTCACAGAGACACGAGGCGGAGTTGAACAAACGTTCTAGGTGCCGCCCTTACATATACGCATGTACACATGTCTATGTCCACATATTCTTGCAGGAGTCCAGCAAAACAGGCAAATCAACCATAGAACATACTCAATTTACAGACACAAATACGGGTTAATGTATTTAATTACGGGCAACCCTAAAATAATAATAATAATAATAATATTCTTGTAGGAATGGAATCCTTTATCCCACACTCCACTTTAAAATCTCGTCCTTTATCTAAACCTTGGTTTTCCAATAAATGTGCTAAGGCTGTTCAAGAGAAGAATGTTGCATATCGTAATTGGCTTGTTTCTAATTCTTCAGTTTCATTTCCTGCCTACACCAACGCTCGCAGCAATTGTAAAGCAGTTATTAATCAGTCCAAACTAGATTTTGAACAGGCTATGAGAAGAAAACTTGCTTCTTGCCCTAATAGTAGCCGAGCATTCTGGTCTCTTTTCCAAAGCTATTGGCCGCAAGTTTTCTCCATCTCTCCTCCCACCTCTGTCCAAACCAGATGATTCTGTTGTCACTTCATCCAAGGATAAAGCTGACCTGCTAGCATTCCCATTTTTATTCCAACTCATGTATTAATGATCTTGTTAAAACACCTCCCACCATTCCAAACACACTCCATTCAATGCCTCCTGTGGTCTTTCATCAAAAGGATGTCAGAAGGATTTTGATGAATCTTGATGTTAAGAAAGCTCCAGGTCCTGATGGTATTCCTCCACTTGTTCTCAAAACCTGTGCTCCTGAACTTACTCCTATTCTTTGCCGCCTTTTTTCACTTTCTTATTCCAAAGGTGTTTTTCCTTCTGCTTGGAACTTTGCTCATATCCAGCCAGTTCCTAAAAAGGGTGACAAATCCCTCCCATCCAATTATCGTCCCATTGCAATTATTTCTACTTTTTCTAAAGTAATAGAGAAATCAATTAGCCGCCAACTCTTAAACTACCTAGAAACTGTCAGTGTCGATCCGCTGGTGATATTCTGGCTTATGTTACCCATTTATGACAAATTCAATGGAAATGTTCGGTAAAACATAAGCAGATGCTGTAGATATCTCAAAGGCTTTCGATCGTGTTTGGCATAAAGGTCTCCTAAAGACGTTTGCATCCTATGGTTTTCCAACTGTTTTTTGCAATTGGTTATCCAGTTTTCGCTGTGATCGCTCACTGAGGGTGATGGTAGATGGCTCTCTGTCTTCTAACTTCTCCACTAATGCGGGTTTCCCCCAAGGTTTAGTTCTTTCCCCCACTCTTTTCTTATTGTATATTAATGACTTTCTTCCATTGACTGGAAATCCTATCCATAGTTTTGCCGATGATAGCACATTGCATTCCACTTTCCATTTTGAGAAACCTTGTCCAGCTCAATCAGCTTCAAGTTCTCGAAAATCTGCTGCCAATTCCTTAAATGCCGATCTTCAGGTAATTCTCCAGTGGGGCAAAGACAACTTAGTTGATTTCAACCCTTCTAAAACTCAATCTTGTCTTATATCTCGCAAAAAGGATTCTTCTGCTCCTATGCTTATCTTTAGTGACACTCCGATTTCTAGGCAAAATGATATATCTCTTTTGGGGATTACCGTGACTTCTAATCTCTCTTGGCACAAGCACATCAGAAATATTGCTTCCTCTGCATCTAAAAAACTTGGTTTTCTCTTTCGCTCTCGGCGTTACTTTTCTTCCAAACAGCTGCTCACTCTGTATAAATCGCAAATCCGCCCTGCCATGGAATATTGTTCCCACAACTGGGGTGGTGCCCCCAAAACCTCTCTCAGGCTTCTTGATTCCATTCAGAAGAGGGCTGTTAGGTTAATTAATGATTCATCCCTAACTGAGTCTCTCCACTCTCTGTGTCCTACACGTACTGTTTCTGCTGCATGCCTTTTCTACAGATACTTCCATGGGCACTGTTCTTCTGAATTGGCTTCTATAATTCCCGCTCTCTCTTTCAAAACAGTCCGAACACGTGCCACGAACAGTCAACATCCATTTACTCTCCAACTTCAAACTCACAGAACCAACTTTTCATCTTCCTCATTTATTCATTCAGCTGCCGTTTTCTGGAACAACCTTTCTTCATACGTATTTCCTGAAAATTACAATCTACAGAAGTTCAAGTGCAATATCAACAAATATCTTCTTTCTTCTTCTCCACCTCCAACCCAAGCACGGTACTAAGTACTATAGGTTCTAATACCTCTCGTGTTTGGGGTTTACATAATTTTTTTTTTTTTTTTTTTTTTTAAATTAAACTGCGTGAGGGTGCAGCTAAGAATTCTTACACAGCTTCAAAGCAGAAGCTTGGAGTATAAATTTCCAAAGTAAAGAGTAAAGTAAATGTACATAAAAAGAAATTGAAGTCTACTGGTAAAAATAAAAGTAAATATTTAAAATGAGGAGGTTCAGAGAGATTTGGAGGATCAGTGAGTTGGTATCTTCGCGTATGTGCATTGTGTGGGAAAGAAAACACTGTCTAGCCAGAGATTTATAAGTGTGTGGGTCGTGGGTAGTGTAAGGTGCTGTGCCCATTGTTCCTTTGGCTTATTGGCGGCAGAGCCCCCTATTGGGAACCGACATTGCCCATACCCCGCAACGTGGAGGCTAGCCATGTGTTACCAGTAAGTGATACTCTGGCAGGTCCTGCCACCTACTTTCCAGGGATTTCAGTGGCAAGGACAAAAAAAAAAAAAAAAGGTTGAAATGATCGCGGTTGATTTAGGTAAAATCGGCGTACAACCCCAGCGCTGCGTGGGGTTTTAGCTGAAAGAACGAGTTATAGGAGCCTAAAAGGTAGGGTGTGAAATTTTGTTGTACACTGGTGTGCAAAACTTAAGGACGAACACTATTTCTAAAGGTTACAACCACAAAATCAAAAGAAACGGCCTGCGGCGATTTGCATATCTGTAGCCATTCAGTAGAAAGCTGGTGCACGTGCAAAAATTTGAATCGTGATGAGACGGCTAAAAGCAGCAGTTCAGCAGTTGTGTGAAAATTACCGAACGATGAGCACGATTGTTACACGCCTTCTTTAGGGGCTTGGGTGTTACGATACGGTCAGACATGAAATTCTCTGAGCATTGTAAACAGGTTGCAAGGAAGGCCCGTGGTGTTCTATCGATGATCTATCGAACTTTTGCAAGTAGAGATAGGGACGTGATAATCCCATTATATAAGGGTTTTGTTAGACCACACTTGGAATACTGTGTTCAAGTATGGAGACCGCACCTAAAGAAGGACATCGAGCTTCTTGAAAGGGTGAAAAAGGGCGTCCTTATGAAGAAATACTTCGAATATGTGGGTTGCAGAGTTTGGAAACTAGACACCTTATGTGAAGAGAATCGGCAGCTTCGTGTACAGAACAATGATATGAAACAAGAAATAGGTCTCCTAACCAATCAAGTGCGTCAACTTACAACCTTATTTATGGCCAATGAAAACAGTATATCCAACAACGCCGCACTCAATGTGGCTCAGGGAGCCTGGGGAAACAAGCCACAAGAAGTAAATTGATACACGATTCCAACGTTCAAAGGAATTATATTCCCCAAATTATTTATAATGCAATGGCTCATATGCCTGTCACCCTTAGTCCAATGGCAGCTGTAACACAACGCGATAAGAATCAGCTCAATAGCAGAGATGCAGGTCTCAATGATGGTAACTCTCCCAAACCTGCATCTAACAACACCGGGGGTAGCCACTCAAAGACCTCTCTGGTGGCCCTCTCCACAATACCGACCCAAAATAATACCAAACCTAAAAGGTTAAAGGAGACAATCCATACTGGAAAAGGTGCATCAAAACCCACATTTGCAGAAGTAGTCACCGGCCAAAAAGATGCTGAGAATAACCAAAACATCCCACCAGCAAGGCTTATAGGCAACCTCTGCTTTCTACCCAACGCATCTCTCACTGATCAACAGGTTCGCTCAAAAGAAACCCGGACGACATATTCAACGTTTGTTATGTTATTTGGTTTTTAGGAGCATTAGCAACTAATGCCCTATTGCTCCGGGGAAATGCGGTGATCATTCCCTGACCTTTCCGCATCCTCCCTATTTGGAGGGCATGGGCTCGAACCCCGGTCTAATCAAGAAGCGTGTGCTACGCACTGCTGCTCCTTCCCACCTGGCTACGGAGGCGCCTCTCAATATATCAGAAAATGGAAGACAAGAGGGCAATACAGATGCCACAGAACTTTCCTCGAAGGGGACTCGGGGACGCCTCCGTAGCCAGGTGGGAAGGAGCAGCAGTGCTAGCACACGCTTCTTGATTAGACCGGGGTTCGAGCCCGTCACCACCAAATATGGAGGATGCGGAAAGGTCAGGGAATGACCACCGCATATCCCGGAGCAATATGGCCTTAGTTGCTAATGCTCCTAAAAAAAAAAACAAATAACAAAAAATAACAAGGGGACTCATTCTAATTCGTACAACATGACAGCAGTTCAGACTCGGTCAAATCTTTATATCTCGAATGGAACCGACTAGTAAACCAGACAGCATTAAGTCCTTGTTTGCAGGAGTACACGGGATGAATATTGATGTGAGACAGAAGAATCAGATATCCAACCTACGCCTCTTTCATCCTTATCTACCACCCAGAGAAGATGAGCTTCGTACTGGATACAAGGTTATGGCCCCTTGGAACCCTCGTCAAACCCTTCCTAGATCAGAAGCTAACAACCGTAATAAACCACCGACATTATCATCAAATGCAATAGCAATTAAAGCTACCAAGGTCCCGAGCCAACAAAACGCATGAGAAATCAAATATCTTCACTGAGACAAACTTACCATAAGAAACAAACTGTCCACATATCATTCAATCCAACTCTTAGCAGATTATAATGACAATCCCCAGGGCTCCAGATCTGTGAAGGATATCCCTGTAGACATCACAAGGCACAGTAGACCAGTGCGAATATTAAAAAGAGACTTGCCATTTGTATGAACTCCAGTTACTATGGCTACCACCATTCGAATTGTCTATCAAAATGCAAGGAGTATTTGTAACAAGCTAGACACTGTCGAACAGCTTCTCCTCTCTAATACCTTTGATATTCTCTGCATTGCCGAAACGTGGCTTGGGAGTGGGCAGGACTCCCTTGCCTACGCTCCTCAGGCTGGGTATCAGATGGTCTGTTCCTCTAGAGAAGATCGTAGAGGGGGCGTCGCAATATTGTGTAATACTACTATCTTCTCATTGGCCCATTCTGTAAAAATCCAGTCCCTTGCATTTGAAGCTGCTACAGTATCCCTCAAGCTCAAAGCCATCCTGATAGACATACCAACTGTATACATTTCACGAGACCCAAACAGTGACATCATTGAAGGTGTGATCCACTGGCTGGTGAATCACCTCCACGCCTCTGCTAACCACATTATTTGTGGAGATTTCAATCTTCCACCTACTTTCGCGCATCTTAGTTGGAAACTCATTAGCAGCGTACTTAACTGCTACCCCCATGAGAAGATTAATCTCTTGGATTTGATATTCTCCTCAGCACCGTGCGACCTCGAAGACAGTCCTCACAATCTATTTCAATCCGATCACGAACCTATTGCCATACTCCTGCACCTAACTTCAATATCCAAGGCCCAAAAAAGAAAAAAGACATCACAGCACCCAAATTCATTGATCCACCGCGATGTCTCGAAGCTGCATCCTCGATACCTTGGGAGGCTCTCAATAATTGTGATATCGAGCTAGCTGTGGACCTCATGACTAGATGGATTCGAACCATTGCAAGTTATGGTGCTACAAAGACTGCCTGGTTCACTCCTCGTTCGAGAGCTTGGTAGACACCAGCACTGAACAACAGCTTTCAGCAAAAACAAAATCTGCATAAGAGATGGAAAGAATCAGGCGCTGTACAAGATCGTATTGCCTTCTCCAGAGCCCGAGCAGTTTTCAACCGCCAGAAATCATTTGCAATTAAAAAGCATTTAAATGCAACCCTACGAAAAGGCAAATAGTTTTATGACTTTCAGCACACAGGAATTCCTAAAACACTGGACCTTGAACTGTGGATGTGGACATGTGTTGTGTCTTACGCAAGGCGGCCCTTAAACGTTATTTTATCTCCGCCATGGTTGGTCCATCAAACTGTGGATGGACCACATTGCACGGTTTTCAAACACTGTGGCCCCGATGCACCTAGGCAACTTACCCATCAACAACGTCCCAACGAATATGCTCGCCACCGTTCGCATCACCAGGAAACAGTTTATAACTGCTATAAATGGATTGCTGCCCACTGCAACTGCAGGCTCCGATCTTGTGCCACAATTCATGATTAAATGTCTTAGCTCGTTTATCATTGATCCTCTACTATCAATTTTTTACCGTGTCTTAACGCAGCACTACTTTACCCCCTCTCTGGAACAGATATGCTGTGAGGCCACACCCTAAATGCCAATCTGTTTTTTTTTTTTTTTTTTGGTAGTTGTTGCGCATCGGCTTCTGTGGCCATAATGCACCTCCCAAGGTTTTTTCAGTACTTTTATCCAAGCCCGAGGCGGGATTCGAACCCGCGACCTTTGGGTTGCCAGGCAGGCACATTACCCACCTGGCTAGCCCGGTCGGCATGCCAATCTGCAACCGTCATTAAACAGTTCAGGCCAATCTCTCATTCTTCCAGTCTCTTGAAGCTCATGGAGAAGACATTACTTTCCACCATCACCAATCAAGTCATGCCTCACAAATCCCTACAGATTCACTATGCCATTCCAGGAAGATCAACAGTTACCAATTTAACATCTATAACCAACACCATGCTCAGTGCCCTAGAAGCTAAGGCAGAGCTTGCTGACACATACATCGACCTGGAAGCTCCCTTCGACTCCATGAGTATCCCCTCAGTTGTTCACCTCCAAGAAAACTACTTCTACATAAAAGGTGACATGTTGTGGTTTATCACAGCCCTGCTTTCTGACAGAACCATTCTTCTTAAAACAGATCAACACAATCTGGAGAAAGATCACTGCGGTAGTTCTCCAGGGCGGAGTCCTTTCCGGAGCATTATTCACTGCAGTTATAATTCCGTTTGTGCAACAGAGAGAAGACATACTCTGCTATGCCGATGATATTAAAATATATACTCAGATTAACCCTGGCGAACATCTCTCAAACATCAATAAAAAGATCTGTGAAAAGTTACACGACTTAGGATCCTATCTCCATCAATTTGGCCTCCTCATTAACCCTGCCAAAACAGCACAAATTGTCTTTTCTCTGAAGCGCCAACCCACTGAAATCCAAGCGTCTCTAGACGGCATTCCCTTCCCAGTGGTCAAGATGCATACAGACTTGAGAGTCGTCTTCGACTATAAACTGAGCTTCAACCCCCACATTGACAACTTATTGCAAAATTGTGTCAAATGCACTGGACCACAAAACAACAACTGCTCCACGTTAGGGATCTGGATGTGACTCGTCGGTACATATACACCTCAGTATACTCCGTCGTATTGTATGCCTCGGAAATTTGGGGGTCCGCAGCCCCTACCAACATCAAGCGCATGTTCTCCGCCGAATATTGGCTCCTTCGTTGGATCACGCATAAACATCGTCGTCCACCATCGGAGTTGCCCCTAGCAGGGGGCAACTGCGATGGTGATGTCATTTAATTTTGCCCGACTTCCAGATCTTGTATGAGAAAAGCGCCTTGTTCTCATTGCCCAAATGACAACCGGAATGCTCTCGGAGCCAAGCATCTGGGGACTGTGTGGCTGGAGGATCCCTCTACCCAGACTGAGGTCAGCTCCCACGCTCACAGCCCACTATAACAGAACTCTGTAGGGTTGTGAGGGATCGGAGGTACCGAAGACAGATCCTCAAGAGCCTGATCTTGGCCAGGCAAAGTGTACATTGATAAGAACAGCATAATACTGCCCAATATATTGAAATAACGTTCAAAGCACGATGTCTTTATGAATGTGTTGTAAATAAAGTGAAGAATATCTTTATGAATATAAATATTAATATAACATAATGTGAATATGAATGTATTTATGAATACCTTTATTAATTCATTGTGAATAGCCTCAAAAGCATCAAGTATTCTCTAAATAATCTGACACTGATTCTATTGTTGGCTCGGGGTGGTGAGCCCGGAACTTCGATGTGGGTCCCGTTCCTCCAAGGCTATTGTCCACCAGCCAATGTAAAACTCCTGGCATTACTGCTGTGAAGGGTCTATTGTATATGTCTATTATACTTTGTATATACCAAGTTTGTATACAATAAAGATTATATATATATATATTGTTGAATGAATTCAACAAATGTCTATTAGAATGGAATTTTCCAAATTTTTGGAATATTGTGATTTGGAATATTATTAAAGATGCTCTGAAAGCCTGGAAAATTGGCAACGGATCCCGAGGTATATCGCCTTGTATTTCTTTTAGGAAATCTTGGAAAGCTCTATGAGAGATTATTAGCGCCTAGGATGCAGAAAGTTTTGGCTACAAGTAATATGATTTCTAATTCACAATTTGGCTTTAAGAAAGGCTCTTCCATTGAAGATGCCATCAGAAATTTGGTGAATCTATGTAAAACTACAGACAAGAAATACATGATGATTGTTTTTATCGACTTTGAGAGGCAGAATGTGACGATTTACTGTATCAGGTTATTAGATCTTATTTTTCAAATAGCCAGATAAAAGTCATCTTACAACATTTGGTATTTTCAAAATTAATTTCCAGAGCATGCATACAAGGCTCGGTCCTTGGGCATCTTCTCTGGAACTCTGTTTTAGACCAATGGTTACTAAATTTTCCCAAGTTTGGGAAACTGTAAGCCCCTGGCTTTATGGCCGTGAAGGGTAATAAAAGATTATCTCTCTCTCTCTTAAAAGAAAGTCAAATTTGCAATAAAATAGCATATGCTGACGATTTAGTGCTATGCATACCAGGCAGGTCAAGACTTTTTCTAGAAACACATGGGAAAGAAATCCTGGATGATTTGCTGGAATGGTAAGGAATAAACAAATTAAAAATTTCTGAGACGAAAACTAAAACGATGATTTTCAATAATAAACTGTATTATAACAGACCTCCTAAACTTCATATAAACAATATCCAAATTCCTTATGTTTTTCAAAATCTTGGTCTCTTAATTGATGATAAATTTTCTTGTATCCCCCACAAAAATAACTTATCTGAAAAGATTAAGAAGTTTACTACCAATGTGATTAAGCTCTCAAGAGCTGAATGGGGCATAAAGCCCAAAACTTTGGCATTATATTATAAGGCTATATTTTTGCCAAATGTAGCATTTGCTGCTGCCATATGGTTTCCTAGGATTACTCACGTCACAGTGAAGGCAGAGAAAGATCTTTTATCATTGCAGAGAAAGATGATATTGGCAACGCACAGATGCTGCACAACATCAACTAATGCTTTACAAGTGATCTCAGGTTGAATCCCTGTTGACCTTTATGTGACATACCGAGGCATGATTTCTGACTTAAAGAAAGGTTTGGCAACTCAAATCCTCGACATTGCAAGTAATCCGGCCACGGACATTCGGCAGGAGAAAATTAATCTTTGGACAAAATTCACTGAGAAGTGGAAATACAGATGGCAATCCAGTGAAAAAGGACTCACTACCAGGGAGTTCATTGAAGGTGCAACATTTGCTGTAAATAAGAAAGTTATGGGATGGTTTTATCCTTCAATGGCAACGTCGTAATTAATTACTGGACATGGTTCACTGCGGGATAAATTGTGTACATTTGAACTGGAACCTGACCCTTTGTGTTTTTGTGGGGCAATAGAAGATTGGAGGCATGTTCTGCTTTATTTCCTGGCTTATGACGACTTCAGACAAGAACTATTTCACAGCACCCAACCTATAAAGGGGTGGTTGAGGGGGAGAAGACAGAGAGTGGTAATCAATGGACACTGCTCATCGTGGACTGATGTTATTAGTGGAGTCCCTCAGGGCTCAGTGTTGGGTCCATTATTGTTTTCTGTATTTATAAATGATATTGATGATGGTATATCGGGCTTAATGTCCAAGTTTGCAGACGATACAAAGGTTGGCAGGGTTGTCAAGGACACTACTGACACTATGCTGCTGCAACAGGATCTGGAAAGGTTGAGCAGATGGGCTGAGAGGTGGCAAATGAAGTTTAACATTGACAAATGTAAAGTACTACACATGGGAAACAGCAACCCCAGAGCAACGTATCAACTCTGTGGTACTACACTGACAGTGGTAGAGAATGAAAGGGACTTGGGGGTGGTTGTGCAATCAGATATGAAGTTCTCTGAGCAGTGCAGACGGGCTGCAAGAGTAGCTCATGGAGTATTGTCAATGATATACAGGAATTTTTCCAGCAGGGATAAGGAGGTGATTATTCCATTGTATAAGGCGATGGTCAGGCCACACCTAGAGTACTCTATACAGGTCTGGAGGCCTCATTTCAAGAAGGATGTAGAGCTGCTGGAACGAGTACAGAGAAGGGCAACAAGATTAGTGAATGGAACAAAGGGGTGCTCTTACGAAGAAAGGCTTAAGTTTTGCAAATTACAGACCAGGCACCAGCGAGGTGATCTGATAGAGGTGTATAAAGCCTTGAATGGTTTAAGCATGCTCAATGCTGATGGGATTCTTCCTCTAGCTCAGAAAAATCACCTGAGAGGGCATAAATTCAAATTGAGGAAAGACAGATGTAGGATAGACGTGCGGAAATTTGCCTTTAGCCAGCGGGTGGTTGGTTGGTGGAACAGACTTCCATCCCTTGTGGTGGAGGTTGATAGCCTAAATAAGTTTAAGGCTCAGCTGGACAGGTATTTGGAACGAACAGAGGGGTGAAGTGGAAGTGGGTTTTTTTTTTTTTTTTTGGCTGATGCTGCATAAGCTTGCTTTCTTGCATCAAATGCCTCTACTAATGCTAATGCTAATGCTAATGCTATTAGGACTGACAACCTCAATATTTCGATTGCCAAGAACTTTGCGGCACTCCAATCATTTTCCATTCCATTCCAATTCCAATCTTTTTCCATTCCAATCCAATTTCAATCTTTTTCTGACAAGGTGTTTAAAAGAAGACGCACCTTGTTTACTAATTCCAGAAGTGGACAACAGTAGACTGATGTTTTCATGAACTTATATTTCTACCTTACTAGGTCAATCAGCTTTTAACTTAGAAACTAAATACTGTTTCCTTAAATTTAGTAATAATTTGGAATGTAGATAATGCTTTTAGCTATACACAAAAAGACTTATTTGTTCTCTGTGATTGAGAATATTTGGTTCAATTGTTTTAAGGGGCTGACGACCTGTGGCCTGAGTTGCCATGGTTCATATCTGGTTTTAGGACAAGACTACAGAAGCTGTGTAGTCTTTACTTGGTTAATCTAGTATTTAAAATTATATTTTAACATTCATTCAACTTTATGCTAGACTTAGTAAATTTTTCCTTTGTTTTTTTTCCCCCTCGGGTTGGGCAGCCTGAGGGCTCCTGTCCTTTGGTATTGCGCTCCTTCCACTGGACGACAAATTCCCGTAGCAGCACTAGATAATGAACCAGTCACAACTTCTCATGCTTAGAAATGGGCAGTGATTGAGCGGGTGTTCATCGCTTTTTCAACACAGATTTTGCAAGGTGGAGTTCGACTAAACGTGTAGGTGCCCCCCAAAATAAGTACGTCCGCAAACATACATACATATCTTTTCTTTAGTATACCTGTTATTGCGTTTTATTGCTTGCAAGCGAAACTGTATAACGAAAATAGTTTCTTACGCAGAATGCGATGATTGTAAATAGAAAGTGTTTGTATATTTGTATATATGTAATTACTACTTAGCCACATGGTGCCAAGAAGCTTGAGGCTTATGCTGCACCAACCAAAAAAAATTCCCGAGTTACCATGAGAGAGAGAGAGAGAGAGAGAGAGAGAGAGAGAGAGAGAGAGAGAAGAAAGAGAAGAATGATGACACCCAACTCAGGACCCTAGGTGTGATAATTAATAACCAGGAGGATGTCATTCCCTGGTCCTGGTCTGGAGTATATGGATACAGCGTAGAATTCACCAACATGACAAATAATATGGCAGAAATGAGTGATTTTGGTTGTAGTGAAGTCTGGATTGCGAACCAATCCAGACACGTACTCTGTTTGATATTTGCTATTTATAGTGTGGTTCCATAATTGACCCTTTGCTGCTGTAGACTCTTTGCTTTTAGATAAATTGGACATTTTCTGTCCCTGAGGGTATGCAGTGCTGGATGTTTTGTGCTTTACAGTTTGCACATTTTGGATCTTCAGATTTATTTGGGCACGTGTGAAATTCATGGCCTTTTTGTACGCAATGACCACAAGTGGGCTCTTTTTGAGTGCACATGTGAGTGGTTTGGCCAAAGCGGCAGCATTTAAAACATTTGGGACAGCCACGTGCTCTTTGAAGCGGTAGCTGCCACAATTTATGTATATTCTGCTTTGGTGGTTAATGGCCTGCCAGGCTTTGGGTGATAATTTCACAACCCAGTTCATTGAGATTCCATCTAGTGACTTCGTCTGGTATTTAGGATTAATTAGGTTGGTAGGATCATCGTCGGGGTAAAAAAACGGTAAAGTCCTCTTGTAGATTTCGATCTTAACTGCTGATGGGGTAAGTTTCTTATTCATGTCAATGATTATTATAGACGGACCTTTATCTCTGGGAGGCTCAGCTAGCAAGCCCAAGGTTGGTATTTTCGCACTGTTTAGAATTTGGGATGCATCATCTTTAATCTCGGTTTCGATTATTAGTCCCGTGTGCCTTGTCTTTCTAATTGATTTTATGCGAGTATTCTTCAGATCAGTGGACAGGTTTGTTATTAGTGAGTCCTTTATTTATTCACTTGTTTGGGCGGCGTCTATAGTGCTGGTTTAAACAGGACCAGATGCAGTTTTGGGAGGAGGGTCCTCCTTTTTGATGTAGTTACAGTATTAGCTCTTGTTGGGTTTATGCTTTGGGTTCCTCAGCGCGTCTGTGTATGTAGAGGCACGCTGTGGCATTTGTTCGCCCCTACTGTATGAATGCATCTAATTTAGCAGCATTTACCTCCAATTGGTAGTGGACCTTCAAGAGTACTGTTTCCAGTTTTGTCCAGAGTCCAACCAGGCAGCCACGGAGAGCTGTGGTAAACCTATTTGTGGAATCCTTTAATTTATTCTCAAGTTGAATCCTGAGTTTCAAAACTTGGTCTAGAACGGGCCCTCAGATAGAGCAGGGGTCAATCTCTGGGGACTCAGATTGTTTGCTGAAGTCATCAGCGTTTTCTGTCTGGGCAGGTTTCCTCTTGTTACTTTGCCTCCGTTTGAGATCTTCTTTCCCGATCAGTTTTGGGGGCAACGAATTTTTTATGTTTCTTTTTCGAGGCGGAGGGTCAACTTGGGATCTTCTGTCTCGTCTGTGAGTTCGTTGACCTGTAAGTTGTCTCTATCAGCATCTGTAGGCTGTGTTTAAAGTTGTTCTGGCATCTCAGAAAGTATGTTTGCAGTTTTACCCTTTGTATTATCCATTTCTGGGTCTTTCCAAAATTTGTCTAAATGGGTATAGATATATTAAGACATGTGTCTATCCGGTCATACTTTATGGCGCAGAAGTCTGGACCTCAACTGACACATCGCATCTCAGACGGATTTTCGCGGGCGAATTTTGGCTACTGAAGTGGGCCATATGGAAATTTCGGCTTCCCCCTGCATCAAGGACCACCCAGATGGCAGCAGCTCTCAACATCAAACGTCTTCCTGCCATTATCCATGAGAGAAGACTCGTCTTTGCTCTGAAAATTATGGTTCGCATTATTTCGGAAACAGACTTCTGGGCTAATTACGGATGTAGGATCCCGGTCCCAAGCCTTCGGGCCAATCCAGTCTTTCAGGCCACCCCAAACCGGTTAAAGTTATCCGATCGGTTCTTACCTGCGCAAATGCTGCAGTACATACACTCCTTGGATGGCGACCTCGTTCGCATTGGATAAAAAATATAGGCAAAACTTACTCCATCTACTTCCTTGTCAGGACCACGTCACAGGACATTCTCAACGACACAGAAAGAAAGCGGGAAATGAAATTTGTGAATATTTTCGAAGAATTTTTGGGTTAAACATGGCAAAGGAAACCCAGTTCACCCAGAATTGACCGAGTGTTTTTGTTCGTCACACGACATGAGTTCCTCCAAAGCGCTTCGTTTGGCTTCGCGCCTTCGTCAGCCGGATTATTATTCTGTCAACTTCTTGACAGCCCCGCTGTAATTCAATGGGAAAAATTCGATGTCAAATAATCTTTCGGGGTATTCGAACACACCGAGCTCCGTGCGTGCGTGTGTTTAATAAATACAACCAGACAGACGGACGTTCCGATTATTTCCGAGCACGTAACTGACGAACCGTGGAAGTAAATGGAGACCCTCCTCCTGCTCGTGGGAGCCCTCGCGCCATGTATTTTCCGCAGATGACTGACAGCGAGAAACAAAGTTTCCGAGAAAATCAAAAGACCCACCAGTTATTGTCGGGCAGAAAATTCCAATTTCAGACGTCGCCACATGGAGCCTCCTCAGTGTGCACACGCACCGCTCGTGCCTCCTGCGAAGAAATCTCCGTTTCCTGCGGCACAGTAACAGCGGTCGGCGTAACGTACGACAAGAATTCTGAAAAACAAGCATCTCGCGCTTCAGTTAAGAAACGGTTTTGCAAAGGACCCTTATTTGTGAGCACTTCCCCGACTACGAGGATCGGGCCCATCGCCCCAACGGTATTACATTTCGCCTTATTAGGTTGCCGACCCCTTGGTAAACCCTTCACTGCGAGCAGTTCCGCGCGTGGATGCAAAAACCAATTCCCCGAAATGGTCACGTGTTTCTTCTAATGACTTCGCGATTGCCTTCACGCACGCTTGGTTCCAGCTGAAGGAGCATTGGGTCGCTTCCGCGGGAAGCTAAGAAGGCTTAGCGATCATTATTCACCTCCTCGGATGACAACCCGCCACTGTTTGCTTTCGAGAAGTCATTCGCCGGACACTGTTTGCCACCCAGCGTAGCGTTCTGCGTGTTCCATCACCACTAACGGTATTTGAAGAAGAATGTTTCAGGTACTCACATCCATTTCTATCAGGAAATTTTATAGACTGAGGCGATTATTACGTCCATCTTGACCAAAATTAATCGACAGCGAAAATATTATCTTTCGCTCCATCAACTTCTGCCAATTCGAAGGATCTACGTGAATTCGTTGATTGCAATGAAGATATTAATTTAATTCCCCGAAATGTCCTCAGCGTAAGCAGCAACGTCGCTGTACGATTCGTGAGATACGAATTCAAACGATCATCTCCGACTTCTCGTCCTTCTTATCATAGCTAATTGAAATCTGACCTGCAACAGCCTTGGAGAGAGAAAGAGAGAGAGAGAGATAGAAGAGACAAGTGCCATTTCAGAACGTGGATCAAACAGTTCAAAGGAATTTGTGGTTGCCCGTATTTTCCCATGACTACGCAGAAATCGCAGCCCTCGTTGAATAATAAGCAAAGATGGAAACAGGACGACCTCGAGAAAGGAGAAATGCATTATTGAAGTTTGGATATGGAGAAGGAAGAGGCCTCCGTAGCCGAGTGGACAGGAGCGGGAGTGCAGTAGCACATGCTCCTTGAATAGACCGGGGTTCAAGCCCCATGACTGCTAAATACGGTGCATCTGCCAACCCGCACTGGAACAGCGTGGCAGATTATGATCCATTTCCTTCAACATGAATTGTTGAGGAGGCTTCCATCCTGCAGTGGGTTGATAATGGCTGCAGTTTTTATGGAGGAGGACAAAAACTCGATCGGACTTCCACTTTCAGAACCACTGATTAGTCGCAGCTCCTTTAAGTCCGCGGAACAATATAGCCTTAATTGCTAATGCTCCTAAAAACCAAACAACAAACAAACAAACCTTTAAGTCTAGGATCCTTTCACTCCTCACCGAATTTGTCGACATCACGTGGTGTTGGAGCTGCCCTCCTCTTCTTTGGTTTTATCCTTGTTCCAAAATCTTGCTCGACGCCGTCGTCTGGAACAAAACTCCTTTTTTCGTTCCATTGGTCGATCCCTGGACGCTTTCGATATCGTATGGTGGGAAAGCGCCCTCAGATAATATAAGGATGCTAATTGTTCTCAACAACTTTACTCTGTAATAATAAGGCCATATTTTACTGATAGATTAACTAAATCATAGCTCAGAAAAGTCTTTTGTAGTCCTGTTTCCAAAGATGCTCGCAGAGATCTGTCTTCTGGAACATGGCCCTTGATCAGTGGTTATGTCGAAATTTTAATCATACTCTCGCATTGCAGTCGATCTGGTGCAGTGCATATCAGGCAGTTCACGGAGAAGTTTAGCGGATCAGTTCAAATGGTACTGCGTGATTTAATGGATTCGGCTTCTGTCCATAAATTAACCATTTCGCCAAGTAAGTCCAAATTAGCGATATTTAAAGGAAGACAATTATGGAAGAACACCTCCTCGAGTTCTTATACAGGGAAAAGAAGTTCCATATGTTTCACAATTAAAGTATTTAGGAATACTCCTAGATGACCGATTATCATTTCAACCCATGCGCACAGTTTAACTTCAAAGATAAAAAATTTCACAGCATCCATAATAAGAATAATTAGAACTGATTGGAGTCTCACCAAGAAGATACTGGCTGTGTATTATAAAACGATATTCTTGCCAATTGTATCATGAGCATCTAGTACTGGCACAGAGTCGTCCCGGGGTGACCCAAGGTTTCTTGGAAAATAAACTGATTTTAATAATAATAATAATAATAATAATAATAATAATAATAATAATAGTATTTGGTTTTCATCAAGTCATAAACGTGAAAACAAAAGCAAAATTAATGTCAATACAAAGGATCGTGCTTCTTTCCATCTTCCACTCTCCCAGAACTGTTTCTACAAACGCCATTCAAGTTCTTGCTGATGTACCCTTTGTACATGTACATAATTTTTCGGGGCCATGTATATAATCTTAAGAAAGGTAAATCCTTCACAACTTTAGGAGTGACTTGCAATCCTGCTGTAGATATAAGAGAAAGAAAAAAACGTATCTGGCTGGAACTTTATGACATTTGGCAAGCTAGATGGACAGACAGTGATACAGGAAGTATTACGCAACTGTATTTCCTTTATGCCAGGTTTGCTGAGAATAAAGCAATGTCTTGATAGTCCTTTCCTTCTATGATCTCTTCGTATCTACTTACTGGTCATGGTCTCTGAGACATAAACTTCATAAGTTCGGAATGGAACCAGACGCTCGCTGTTTTTGTGGTGATAACGAGACTTGGTCACGTCTCTTGTTGACACGTCCTAAATATGATGACTCCAGGAGGAAACTTTTTCTGTGATTCCTGAACTTAGTGCTGGTACTTGTGGACTGGTTTTGGCTTCAAAATAGAATATTGAGGCTTTGCAACTTTTACTTTTCTCAGCTTCTCTATTTGAACTGCGACTTTAATAATAAGTATATAAACGATTTTGTATGTGATTTGTTTGCAGCCTGCAAGACGAATGCTGATTAGATTTTTAACATTTTTGTGGTAGCTTTTTAATGTTTTAAGGCTTATCTAATTATGTAGTTGTTTGTTGGTCCAATTTGGACTTTGACGTTGCTTCAAATCGTACCTGGAATTGAGGTCTCTCTCTCTCTCTCTCTCTCTCATACACTCGTATAGCTGATTCTTTTTGTGCGGGTTTGCGCAGACAGATTATTTTTTCCTCTCGGTACTCTGCACTTTGGATAACCTGAGTAGATTTCATCCAGTGGTTTGGCGTCACCTCCAGTGGATGCTCAGCTAGACAGTGGATAGAGGCCCGATCCGGGGGACAGGCAGCGGACAGTAGTTGCCAGGTGGTGACTGCTCCCTGGTGACGAAGAGGCCCGACACAAACACACAAACACACACAACAGTACACGCACAAACACTCACGCAACACGCACGTTAGGCCCGTTTTACAGCATTTCTGCGTATCATCGCAGTGACCCTAGGTGGAGATGGACCGTCTGGGGTCACCGTGGACAGGGTACACATACGTACAATCCCTGCACGACAGTGACAACGAAGAGAACGCAACTCGAAGCGAAAAGAACTTTCGGCTTTAAATCCAATTTTGCGGCTCTCACGTCACCCCGCTAATAAAATGGGCCGGTTCCAAATCGCCGAGTCGTTTGAAATCATTTCCAGTGACTGGAGCGAGGTGTTAATGGGTGCAAGAAGTGGGGGAAGCCTGCATCTGTTCCCCCGATACATCTGTCTCCATCAGGGGTTCATTTACATACTTGCACGCTCTACGGTAAAAACAACTTCGGGCGTTTAGTTTAGATGGAGACGGGGGGATAAAAGATCGTCTTTTGCTGTTACTATGGCAACGTGTTCATTTAGCGTCTGCTCGAGTCGTGGGAGATTTAACCGTCGACTCGATTCTCCACATCTCCCGGGGATCCGCGAAAGGGATGAGAGAGAGAGAGAGAGAGAGAGAGAGAGAGCAGAGCAGGCGCGCGCACCATAAGCTCTCGAAAACACGATAACAACAAACAACGCATCGTTTAGTGACCGCGTCGGACTTTTATTGACAGCGCAACGGGGTGGAGAAGAAGAAAGAAAGAAGACGGGGTTCGTTGCTCGTTAAGAGCGATTTCAGCGTCGCTGCGTTGATTGCGAGTGGGGTGACATCGCCGAGGATTTTGTGTCGCCGCTTTTTTGTTGAAATTCACGTGCACAGGTGGACATTCCTTGGAAAAAGTGTTTCGGTGATTACAATTGGAGTACAGAAAGGTTTTTGTGAAAAAGACAATGTGGCCAATCTGTGCAGTGACGCTTCTTGCGCGTTCACAGAAAATTTCAGGTTTGTGACTTTATTCTCCTCCTTTACAAAGGGCGTTGAAGTGTGGAATGAATGTTCCCCTTCCACACTTCAACGAGATGAAGTTGATCGCGACTGTTGAGAGAAAACCATCGCATCTGATGAGTACTGACTTCTTCGGTGGATCCTCTTCAAGCATAATCTGCCACCACTCACACATACTTCAGATATCACCCAACTTCTAAATTATAGAAAAGTCTCCAAACGAATCTTCACCCTCTGCTTGCTCGTGTCAATTAAAATGATAGCGGGTGAAGTCAATACGCCAAACTTTTGGCAGATGTGAAATTGGAAGATCCCCCCCAAAACCCTTAAGAGCACCCCCCCTCCTCTGCAGTCTGTGGCGTGGAGGCTCACAATAGGGGATAGATTCCTGCCCATGGAGATGCTCCACAACGTCCAGGAGATAGATGTGGACTTCAAAAAGTTCATAGAGGACAAATCGTACAGAAGACTCATCGTCAGGGACCAGCTTTCGTCTTCAACAGAGTGACTGCCATCGTCTTTTCATGTGTCTTCATTTCACACGTTAATATTAATTTTAAATGTAAAATATGTAATTATACGTTTTATGTCCTAATATATGTTTTAAGTAATTTCTCCTGTATAATTTATTTAATGTTAAACCCCTAGCATTGTCGCTGTTGTGGGTGTTATTGCATCAGGTAATCATGGAACCAATCACTGCCCGCAATAAAGATATTAATAATGTCGCCGAAAGAAATTCGTAAAGACATTCACCAAACATTACGTAAATCTTGAGCTTCGTGTGCCACCGACAAAAAGTGGGTCGAAGAATTTAGGCGTGGACGAAGCACTATTGAAGATACGGCCCTCGATGGGGGGTTCTCTCCTGCTTCAACGCTATTCTGCGGTCTCATAGAAGACCGCAGAATAGCGTTGAAGCAGGAGAGAACATCCATCTGCGGTGAGAGGGCTCACGATGTTGCGGTGAATGTTTTAGGAGTGAAGAAGAGGTTTCTTCGTGGTCTGAGCCGCAATCAGAACCAACCCACCCACCACGAAGAAGGTTTCCTCGTAGTGGGTCGGTCACTAAAGCACTCATTGCACATCAGAAGCAGGAAAGAGTGAGGTGATGTCACGAGATTGTGCAGCATTTTGAAGCTAACGAAGCTCAGTTTTGGAGCCGAAACATGAGTGCACCACTTCGACTGCAAAACAAGAAAACCATGAAAACAGTGGAAGCGTCCATCTTCTCCCTCCTCCTAAAAAGTTTCGAGTGCCGAAGTCAGCTGAAAATGTTCTGAAATGCATCTCCTGGAATGCAAAAGGAGCGATTGTGGTTGATTTCCTGGAACGAGGTCCGGCTCTCAATGCCAAGTATTATTCCAACCTACTGACACGTTTCCGCGAGGAACTGAAGCTGAAGAAGCGCGGGAAATGACAATGCGTCGGGGCACATAGAGCGTTTGTGACACGGGCAACACTACGTCAAAGTGGGTTCGAGCTACGCCCTACTCGCCGGCTTTGGCTCCATCGGACTATTTTCAAATCTCAAAAATGACTCGAAAGGAGAGAAATTCGACAGCGAGAATGCTGCGGTGGATTCAGTCAACGATCTTCTAAATTTTATTCGGGTGGTTACGAAAGGTAGTGGACCGTGATTAGCAATAATGAATTATTGCTAATTAACTAACTCGTGTTTGTACATATTATTATTGTTTTCTTATGTTTTATTACGCTACATATAAAACGTTAAAATTTCTGTAAATATTAAAATGACCGAGCAAATGATTACTCATCGAGATATAAGAGGTCAGTACGAACACACAGTTGACATCTCGCACTTTTATTTCCGCGATAAAACGAAGTAGGCCGAAACCAACGCGTCTGTCGTAGAAATGAACTAAAATCCTAGGAATTGTTTCGCCGCACTCTAAAACATATTACAAATGGTGACCTTTAAAATATAGGCGCTACCGCGAGTGTCGATTTGGATATCAACCACCGGGGCAAATTTCACTTCGTGTTCGTCGTTCAGATTTTCGAGGGCGAACCTGCAAAAGAGGAAAAACGAAACTAGCAGAATTTAAGCGGAAATGTTGAATGAAAACTCGTATAACTGGTCCGCCCTGCGCGTGAAGAGGCCTCCTGTCAGCGCGCACGGGTGCGAAAAAAGTTAACGCGCTACTGCGTTCCTTGCGCGTTTCCCCTCACTGACACTTTTTCTTTTCCTCCCCCAGCGCGGAATGGACCTTCCTGGCCTGCATCACGGCAAAAGCGAGAAAGGTGTGCGAACCCCACGCAGTTTCCAAAGCGATCAAGATAGTGGAAATCGTGTCCACCCCCGAGCTCCTCCAGAGATGCAAGTCCTTCACCGTCTCCGAGTGCTCCGGTTGCGAGGAAGTCACGTGGAGAACTGTACCCGTCGTCTGCGCGGTGTTGCTGAGGACTTGGTGGGTCGGCGTGTGACGTCCGAAGAATCTGCTTGTCGCGCGGTGAATGAGTGCGATTGTAGAGCCCCGCATGCGCGTGCAGTATGTACGCACGCTGATAGCCGCTCGTACATTGTACAAATATAAATGTTACGTGTATTTTAGTGTGGCGAGAGAGAACCTTCACAACGCAGCCGTGTGGGAAAATTCGATAGGTAAGTGGCGCCATCTGACGGTTTGTCTAAGAACTATAAAAGAGAAAGTTTGGTCGAAAGAAATCGTGTAAAATTATACAGTTAATTAAACGTACTTATTATAACAAGATTCACGTTGCAATTTTTCAGTAAACTCTACACATTCTGCATCTTTTTAGAGAGTCATTATAAATAAATAAATAAATACAACAATGTGCATCTTTGAGGGTATAAACATCTGTGTCATTTTGCTATTTACAAACTACAATTCATTTTTTAGGTTTCTTCTGGGAAATATTTTATCCCGCAAAATTTTAATTAATTCAAATATTTATTAACCGAAACAAATCAAAATCAATAAAATAAAAATATGACATACATATTCTTTTTCCCTTTTTTTTTTGTAACTTAGTTATTAAATTGTACGGGCATTCTGCTTTTTTAATTGCTAAAAGATAATTGAGGTCAAAGTTGGCAAACAACTTCTAGTGGCATTTAAAAATATACACTGCCCTACCATTAATATCCGGACACCTGCCTTTAGACAAAAAAATAGCTATTATTGTGTCATTTAATATTTTGTGCTGAAACCTTTTGCTTTTATGACGGCCTTCAACCTTCGTGGCATACTCTCAACCAGCTTTTTATAAATGTCAGGTGATGTGTTCCTCCACTCAACCTTTAACGCAGCCACCAGTTTGGCTTTGTTCTTTGGGCGATCTCGATGTGCACGTACGCAACGTTCCAATACATCCCAAAGATGCTCGATAGGATTCAGATCAAGACTCTGGGCTGGCCAATCCAACTTTTCCGCACTCATGTCCTCAAACCACTCTGTTACGATCTGAGCAGTATGGCATTGCGCGTTGTCTTGCCGATACAGGTATGGGTCTTCCCCGAAGTATTGTCATAACGTTGGAAGTGCATAATTGTCCAGGTTGTCCTGGTATTGCACAGCATTCATGGTTTTGTCGATAACAACTAATGGGCCCAAACCAAATATTGAAAGGAGCCCCATACCATGACATTGCCTTCACCAAACTTCATCGTTGGGAGGATACAATCAGGAAGGGATTGTTCCCCTGGCATTCGCCACACCCAGGAACGGCCATCAGACTGGTAGAGTGCGAACCTCGACTCGTCTGTCCATAGGACTGTTTTCCACTGCTCTACTATCCAGGATTCGCCCTCCTTACACCATGTTAATCGGCGTATAGTATTTGTTGAGGTGATCAATTTTGTTGAACTGTTGAACGTGTCATCTTGCATGCCCACTTTTGCAATTGTCTGTTCGAAGCCCAGTGTGCATATTTATAGCAGGTTCTGTGACGTGTTGCATGCATGGGACCTATTTCCCCATCCTCATCCGTGGAGGGGTGTCCGGATATTAATGGCAGGGCAGTGTGTTCCATCAATGCTATTTACTTAGAAAATCTACTACTGTAAACTTATTAAATCCTGACATCGACCCTGAAATTTGAACGCTAATAAACAAGTATAATTTATACTGAGGTGGAATTGCCGGCTGTGCACTGGCTGATTAAATAACTTTTTTTAACTGAGAGAACTGCTGTACTGTTTAACTCTAGATATTCTTACTTACCACTCACCATCAGGAGAGTGTCCATTGGGCCCATTATTTTTGCCTTTTTATAAATAATATGGATAATTCTATTTAGAGCGACACGGGACTGTTCGCCTATGCAGATGATATAGTGTTGTACCAGACCATGAAGAGTAAATGACTCTTCAGGTTGGAACAAGAAATGGATAAATTTAACCACTGGATTTATATCATGGACCGGCTGCATGGTTGAATTCTACCACGCAGTTCTGGCTCCAATCCTCAAGTACGGTTTGCTCATTTGGTCGCCAACCTAAAGAATACAAAAATCTCTTTATTTGATATCTTTTCTTCAGAAAACGCCTAATCTGTTATTCTAAAACATAAGGAAGTTTGAAATATGGTGCCATATTTCAAACTGCTCTCATTAGAGGAACGACAAATACCCCAAATTTTTAAGTAAATTAATTAATAACTTGGTCCAATCGAGTAAACTTCTTACAGAAGTAAACTTTTGTGATCGACCCGGACACGAAATAAATCCTCTTCTCTCTAAGGTTGGATTAAACCGAGTTTGGCGATATTGTCAAAGACTGACCACATAAATCACCAGTGCATAAGGCGTAAAATGGAGAGAACCACAAATAATGGAGGTAATCGGAAAATACATACAGATTACATCCGGGACAATAATTTTTACTCACTTATTGATCCGCTTCTTTTTTAAATTTCTGTCTGAATTAACGAACGAGAAAATAAGAGGTAAAGGAATGATTTTCCTTGAATTATTCAAAAATAAACTGTGTCACTTTGGAAATGTTATGTCCTTTTGGATGCGTAAAAATGTATAACATATTTAAACCACTGATTTAGAATTTAATTACTTAATTTTAAAGTTCCAGATTATCAATTCTATTGCGTAATCATAATATTTGGCCGAGTGTGCGTTTAATTAAGAATATGGATATGTCACAGCATTAACGTAAATCCCCAAACTAGGTGGGGGGGTTGCATGAACACGTAGAATATTCTAAAATGTTGATTCAGCTGGAAATGAAAGAGAAATGCGTGTTCAGTAGCGAAAGTGAAAGTTATAAGGCTTCAGTTCGCATTGCCGAAATCCTTTGTGGTTTTGGGATTGAGAATAATTCAAAGGAAATAGGGAACGTTTATAAAATAAAAACGAAATATTCGGATAGCGCAAATATAATTTAAAATATAACTGATAGACGCGAGTAAGATTTTAATTTCGGCAAAATCAATGGATGGGCCAACTTTACGCGCAGATGTAAGAAAATGAAACGATCAACTTCGACAAGATTTGGTTTAAAATTTAAGGTAGAACGTTGAAAGTTGTCATATTTGTGTCAAGGAGGACATTTAAGGTTTTGTATAATGCTCCTTTTTCCTCATAACGAGAACCTTTATTCGTTCACATCAATACAAAAGGCAGACCTGGTTTGTTTCTCTGTTATGTGATGGGTAGAAAGTTCGTACACAAAAGAAGTTATCGTATTGTGATGGGAGGTCATTCATTTCACTAACCAGATGTGGTGTTGTTGATAAGAGTGTCGAGAGAGAAAACGGATTTAGATAAGAGCAAAATACAAACAATCAGCCTTGAACACTTCGTCTTCATAGAATGGTTTACGTCCTTGAACGGCTTTTGAAAGTCGCCAAAAATAATACTGAAGGAATCTATCGCTTTCTTTTCCTCTTTCAAATACACGATACTCTTACAAAGCGCAAGGAATCCAAAGGGTACGCTGAAAGTCGATTATACTATCAAATTATACGTATGCTAAGTGTGCAAAAGTAAAATACAATGTGCAGATTTATTTCGCTCATCGACTTGGCGAAATTGTAAAGCCATTTACGTGAAGCGACTTGTGAACCACTTACCTGAACAGACGCGGTGTATTTACAACTGCGTCTGTTAAGGTGAATTGGAGTTAAAAAGAGAATTAGGCCACTTCTTGAAATTAGCTTTACGTCAAGTTTCTGGAGCATTAAGTGCATTACATCTCTTGTCACATGGCATATTGCTCCATCTTGTTTGCTGAAACTCAAGCAGTTGCTCCTGATATTTCAGACTTTCGATCGTGTTTGGCATAAGGGTCTTCTAAACAAGCTTCCATCTTATGGTTTGCCAACTGTTTTTAGTAATTGGTTATCCAGTTTTTTCTCCGATCGCTCACTGAGGGTGATGGTAGATGGCTCTCTGTCTTCTAACTTCTCCACTAATGCTAGTGTCCCCAAGGTTCAGTTCTTTCCCCCAATCTTTTCCTTGTATATTAATGACCTTCTTCCATTTGCCAGAAATATTTTCCATGGTTTTGCTGATGATAGCATATTGCATTCCACTTTGAGAAACCTTGCCCTGCACAAGCAGCTTCAACTTTTCGAATATCCATTACCAGTTCATTAAATGCAGATTCCAATTAATTCTCCAGTGGGGCAAAGACAACTTAGTGGACTTCAATCCATCTAAAAGTCAGTCCTGTCTTATATCTCGCAAAAAGGATTCTTCTTATCTTATGCTTAAATGTCCTCTTAAATGTCAAGAGGACATTTAAGATTTTCTATAACGCTCCTTCTTCCTCATAACGAGAACCTTTATTCGTTCACATCAATACAAAAGGCAGACCTGGTTTGTTTCTCTGTTATGTGATGGGTAGAAACGTCGTACACAAAAGAATTTATCGTATTATCGTAAGAAGTTTCATCGAAGAAGCTTATCTTCGATGAAACTCAGATTTCTAGCCAAGAGAGAATACTGGGGATTACCCTGACTTCTAATCGCTCTTGGCATAAGCCCATTATAAATATTGCTTCCTCTGCATCTAAAAAACTAAGTTTTCTCTTTCTCTCTTGGCGTCACTCTTCTTCCAAACAGCTGTTCATTCTGTGTATACAAATCGCAAATCCGCCCTACCATGGAAAGAGGGCAGTTAGGCTAATTAATGATTAATCTCTAACAGAATCTCTCCCCTTAAAGACTCATTGACTTTCTGCTCCTGCTGTATGCCTTTTCTGTTGATACTTCCATGGGCACTGTTCTTCTGAATTGGCTTCTACTGTATAATTCCCGCTCTCTATTCCAAACCAATCCGAACTCGTGCTGCAGCCAGTCAGCACCCTTTTACTGGCCAACTCCAAATTAACAGAACCAACTTTCTTCTTCTTCATTTATTGAGACAGCTTCCGTTTTCTGTAACAACCACCCTTTATATGTATTTCCTGAAAATTACAATCTACAGAAGTTCGCGTCTAA
The DNA here is from genome assembly GCF_048544385.1 of Mastigoproctus giganteus. Classification (NCBI taxonomy): domain Eukaryota; kingdom Metazoa; phylum Arthropoda; class Arachnida; order Uropygi; family Thelyphonidae; genus Mastigoproctus; species Mastigoproctus giganteus. The sequence continues at coordinate 257,086,982 of NC_143577.1, forward strand.
TGTCAACATATATCTTATTTTATCATCTCAGCCTTCAATCTTCAGGGTATTAAATACTATAGGTTCTAATACCCCTCGTGCTTCTGCTGGTTTACATAAAAAAAGATCTTTTTCGAACTGTGTAAAAAGTGTATTCCTCGAACATGTTTTTGTTAAAACAGTAACAACTGTTCCAACAAAACTTCTCACTTCTCACACAAGTTCATTGACCTGTTTAAAACTTTAAATTTAAAAAATGAATAATCAATTGGACTCGAATTTTTTCGGCAAAGCAACCACAGCAACATGATTTGAATGCAATTTTCTTTCCTGAATAATCTAAGGACTTCTTCAGTTCCCCTTTCGTAATTCTCTTTGTTGACTGAGACATTCAAATCAAAAAGAGTCCCATCGGATATCGTAGAGTAGTTATGGCATTTCCATTATTGTCAAAGGTGCGCAGTGTAGTTATGGAACACTCTGTCGAATTCACTCAGACCAGATGTAATGGAACCATCCGAAAAAAATTTCCATCAAATCCCAGTCATCCACGATAATTAAAGTTCGCACTCAACAACAACGTGGATAACAGAATTGGAGTTGATACGAAAAAAAGATATCCGCATTTCAAACTATGGCATGCACTGCAGGACTATGAATGATAGCCCTGCGGTGTTCTCACATTCTACCATAATGCGAGTCAATACTCGAATGATATTCTTTACGAAGTTATAACTGCTGACAGCGGGGTACATTATAAACTAAAAATCTATCTGGATTATGAAAACGTGCAGTAAACGAAATAAGAAAAAGTTTCTTAAACAAATTATACACAATTGAAGCAGAATGAAACGCGTGCTCACTGGTAAGAAGAACATACTTTGGAATGACCAAAACGTCTGCACCAAGAGTGACAATCTTAACGAATTAATTTGTTCTCAAACATAGAAAACACAGAATCCAAATAAACATTCGTTATCATATTAAGGAATTTAATCTTAGGGAAAAACCAGCTTTTCGTTAATATAGTGAGTTTTGATATTTATTCAGGGGACTCTGAAATCAGTTTGCGAGCATGCTGGTGTTTCGATGGAGTTCGTTATTTTAGAAATAAAATGAGGGCACTCGGTAATACGCTTTTTAACAAAATGAATTGTTCCAAGCAATATTTTTTTAAATATATTTATTGGTGAGCGACCATAAATGTTTTACAGATTTTCGACTTTTGCAGTTATATACACCCCTCCAGGACCCGATGCTGAAACCGTCGACGAGATAACTAATTGGCTCATTCATGGACTCCATCACTCAGCAAGGCATGTTATCTGTGGAGACTTTAACTTTTCCCCTCAACTTGTTCATCTTCAGTCCAGATTGCTAAATAACCTTCACCCATTAGGAATCCATCTGATTAATAATCTCCCGACCAGAAGTGATCACCATCTTGATCTTGTGCTATCATCGAGCAATTGTGAACTTGATTCTACAACAGAAATAGCTTTTCAATCTGATCACATGCCAATTTTAATTAACTTATATTTTCCGACTCCAAATTACAACGTCTCGACTCAGGTCCACACCAAGATAATAACGAGCCCAAAATTACTCAACATTACTAAATGTCTAGAAGCAGCCACTGCAATTCCTTGGAATGCACTTGAGCAATGTGATAATCAACTTGCCTTAGACCTTTTAACTCGCTGGCTCATCACAATTTCTAATTATGCAGCCTCAAAGAAAATAAGGATCTCTGAACGTACGAGAGGATGGTGGACTCCTCAGCTGAGTAACAGTTTTAAGCTTAAACAGGAACTGTACAAACAGTGGAAAATGACAGGACTAGCTCCGGACCGAATTGCGTACTCCAAAGGACGAGCAAGCTTCAACCGCCTGAAGTCTCAGGCCATAAAACATCACATTGAAACCACACTTCATAAGGGCTGTCCATCATACCGACAGAAATACTGTGAACTCCCTCCACAGTTTGATCCTGAAAAGTGGATGGACTTTATTGCACGAGTTCAGCAAAACCAACTTGAGCCCAGTTATATTCCCATGTCTGATGATGATGTGCCCAGAGATGCACTTGAAACCATTCAATTAACAAGACAAGACCTTTTATCTGCGATTAATAAGTTTCCTGCAACTGGTACAGCGGGAATCGACAAAGTACCACAATTTATCATTAAATGTTTGAGCCCATTTCTAAGTGATCCCCTCCTAATAATTTTCAATAGCATATTAAAAGGAGAATTTTTCCCTCCAATATGGAATTTATATTCTGTTAGGCCACTCCCAAAAGTTTCCCAGCCAACTGAAGCCAGGCACTTTAGACCCATCTCTCGTTCCTCGTGTCTATTGAAATTACTTGAAAAAACAGTACTGAAAACACTCACCATGCACATTAGCATTAGCATTAGCATTAGCATTAGCATTAGTAGAGGCATTTGATGCAAGAAAGCAAGCTTATGCAGCATCAGCCAAAAAAAAAAAAAAAAAAAAAAGTAACATAAATAAATAAAAATAACCACTTCCACTTCACCCCTCTGTTCGTTCGAAATACCTGTCCAGCTGAGCCTTAAACTTATTTAGGCTATCAACTTCCACGACAAGGGATGGAAGTCTGTTCCACCCACCAACCACCCGCTGGCTAAAGGCAAATTTCCGCACATCTATCCTACATCTGTCTTTCCTCAATTTGAATTTATGCCCTCTCAGGTGATTTTTCTGAGCTAGAGGAAGAATCCCATCAGCATTGAGCATGCTCAAACCATTCAAGGCTTTGTACACCTCTATCAGATCACCCCGCTGGTGCCTAGTTTCCAGACACTGTAATTTGCAAAACTTAAGCCTTTCTTCGTAAGAGAACCCCTTTGTCCCATTCACCAATCTAGTTGCCCTACTCTGTACTCGTTCCAGCAGCTCTACATCCTTCCTGAAATGAGGCCTCCAGGCCTGTATACAGTACTCTAGGTGTGGCCTGACCATTGCCTTATACAAGGGAATAATCACCTCCTTATCCCTGCTAGAAAAATTCCTATATATCATTGACAATACACCATGAGCTACTCTTGCAGCTCGTCTGCACTGCTCAGAGAACTTCATATCTGCCTGCACCACCACCCCCAGGTCCCTTTCATTCTCTACCACTGTCAGTGTAGTACCACAGAGTTGATACGTTGCTCTGGGGTTGCTGTTTCCCATATGTAGTACTTTACATTTGTCAATGTTAAACTTCATTTGCCACCTCGAAGCCCATCTGCTCAACCTTTCCAAATCCTGTTGCAGCAGCATAGTGTCAGTAGTGTCCTTGACAACCCTGCCAACCTTCGTATCGTCTGCAAACTTGGACATTAAGCCTGATATACCATCATCAATATCATTTATAAATACAGAAAACAATAAAGGCCCCAATACTGAACCCTGAGGGACTCCACTAATAACATTAGTCCACGATGAGCAGTGTCCATTGATTACCGCTCTCTGTCTTCTCCCCCTCAACCACCCCTTTATCCATAGCAGCAACTTGCCTCCAATGCCACACTGCTCCAATTTGTGCAGCAGTCTTCCATGTGCAACAGTATCAAAAGCCTTTCTAAGATCCAAGTATATAATATCAAAGTTATTCCCTGCATCCAGTTCTTTTGTGACTGCATCATAGTATCCAATCAAATTGGTCAGGCAAGACTTCCCCTTAACAAAACCATGCTGTGTCCTAGCTATAACTGAAGTCTTGTCTAGATGATCCTGCAGTGCTTCTTTCACCAGTGCCTCCATTAATTTTCCGGTAACAGAAGTTAAACTCACAGGTCTATAATTACTTGTGTCAGCCTTTGATCCCCCTTTGTGAATTGGGGTCACATTTGCACATCTCCAGTCAATGGGTACCTCCCCTGAGTCCAAGGAAGCTCTCATAATTATGGCTAAGGGTTTGCTTACCTCCTTTGCTGCCTCCTTTAATATAACTGGATAGATCCCATCCACCCCAGGTGCCTTTCTTGTGTTTATCTTCAACAATTTCTCCTCCACTTTGCTCTCAGTTATTACAAGATTCTCTAGCTTACTGCTAGAGTTGAATACACCTCTGGCATTCCCCTCGCTGAATAACTCCTCATGTGTGAATGTCGATGCAAAATATTCATTTAGTTTGTTAGCTACCCGAGCAGGGTCATCAACAGTTGACCCATCGATCTCAAGTGGACCAATCTGATTCATCCCCTTCCTTCTAGAGTTTACATAAGTAAAGAACTCTTTGCTGTTTTTCTTCGCATCCCTTGCCAAGGATTTCTCGTAATCTGCCTTCGCCTGCCTAACCTTTGTAACTTGGTTACAGATCAACTTATATATACAAAAGCTTCTGCGTCACGTGTTAATTTATATGTATCCCATGCATTTTCTTCTATGCCATATGTCTCATTAGTTCATCTGATCTCCCTTTAGGCTTAAACCTTGAACAATATTTGTTAGTTGGTATGTAAAGCCTAGTAGCTTCCAAGGTAAGTTCTTTGAATGCTTCCTATTTTGAGTTTGCTGTTGCTAACATCATCAGTTGGTCCCACTGTATAGAATTTAAATACTGTCTCAGTCCATTGTAGTCGCCTTTACGAAAGCAATACCCCTTCCCTTTACCCCTAATGGTAGTTACCTCTTTGAGTAACTCCCACTTCAGCACACTGTGATCACTGCCACCAAGTGGTTCATTTATCTGCAGATTCTTAATGCATGAAGAATCACTACTGATAATCAAATCAAGAGTATTACTCCCTCTAGTTGCCTCCCGAACATGCTGATGTAGAAAACAATCATCCAATAAATCCACAAAAGCCTTGCTACTGTGTGAGTGACCAGCCCCCAAATTCCAGTCAATATCTGGGAAATTAAAATCCCCCATTATAAGACTCTCTGATTTACTGGCCCACTCTATTTCTCCGAACAGTTTCTTATTATACTCATCAGAGTCATTAGGCCTATAGCACACTCCTACTCTCAATTTTGATCTCCCAATGTTTATGTCACACCAAACTGACTCGACACTGCACTGTCCAGCGATGTCGACTGGCTTCACTTCCTTGGATTTTATGTGTTTTTTAACTAATAGCATAACCCCTCCTCCCTTCCTATCCTGTCTATCCTTTCTGTAGACGTTGTACTCCCCAAATTCCAGTTCTGCATTTCTTATATCTGTGTGACACCACGTCTCTGAAATCCCCACAATATCTGCCTTTGATGTTTTGAGCAATACCTCAAATTCATCAAATTTATTTACTAAACTCCTTGCATTGGAGTAAACGCAAGTTTACATGCACCTGTTCCTATTCTTAGCTACCCTAACATAACCCATGTGTTTACTTGTACCGCAATGACTCCCAGCAGTCTCTGAAATATCCTGCATCTTATTTTCCAGGCTGCGGCTCATTCCAATAGAAGCAGTGCAAGAATCACTTTCACCTCTGCCAGTGGCTACTGTTAATCTATTAGTCCTTGTATCCCCCCAATCTAGCAGTTTTCCGACCCACCTAACATTGCCTCGATAGCATCAGCAAACATTCTTGCACCCTTTCTATTTAAGTGTATCCCATCCCTGTAGAAGCAGTCTCTCCTGTTAACACATTCTCCGGCACAGGCCCCAGAAAATTCATTATTCGTTGCAAAACAGATCAACAGTTAGTAACCTGATTATGACTACTAATGCAATCCTTGGATCATTTGAGGAGAAAGAAGAAATGGCAATCACATATCTTGATTTACAAGCTGCGTTCGATAGTGTTCACATCCCAGCCTTGCTCAAACTCCTTCGAAATTACTATCACATCACAGGCCCAGTATTAAAGTTTCTGACATCCCTTCTTCAGAATAGAATCATCCAAATGTACATAGGAAAACAAAGGTATACTAGACAAATACATGCAGGCGTTCCACAAAAAGGAGTCCTGTCCGGAATTCTTTTCACTGCTATCATCTACCCACTAATACACAATAGAACAGATATGATATCATATGCAGATGATTTAAAGATCTTCACAAAAATAAATTTGACCGATGAAGCCAAAAACGCTACAGTAACCATCAACAAGACCTTATCAGAAGTACAGCAGTACCTCAAGAATTTTGACCTGCAAGTGAAACCTGAGAAATCTGCCATCATGGTATTCTCTCTTAAACCCATACCAACCATACTTCAGCCTGCGATTGACGGAGTCCCGATCCCCTGCGTTGAAAAGCAAAGAGATCTGGGTGTAATCTTCGACAGAAAATTACGATTCCATCACCATATAGAAGAACTCTGTGCTAAATTCAACAAGAAACGGTGGGTTGCCAAGCAGCACTTGCTACACATTCACAACAGAAACCTGATAAAAATGTATATCAGGATGATGATTTTTGGAAGTGTACTGTATGGAGTAGAGTTGTGGGGCTCAGCTGCAGACACCACAATTAAACCATTAAAAGCCGTTGAATACTGGCTCCTGAAGTGGGCAACCTGGAAGTGTCATCTCCCACCACAGCAGCGCACAACACCGATGGCCAACGCGCTGAATTTAACCAGATTTTCAGCATTAATGCACGAAAGAAGACTCATCTTCACCGTAAAAATGATTGCCGGGAGAGTCTCAGCACCCAACGTTTGGGACACCGTGTGCTGGCGGATTCCCCAACCAGGTCTCCGCTCCACTCCGAAGCTTCTTGCTCTTCCTTCGAGATTACATTTGAAAGATTGGTTCCTCCCTTATCAGAAGCTCCACCTGGTTCAATCCCTGGATGCTGACTTATTTAAAATCATAGATGATAAAAAGTATAGACGGATCATCCTAGATCTGCACGTGGTCTCCAGAACTACCAACTGATCTCAGATCGTTATGGCGGGGCAAGAGACTCTCAGAAAACTGGACTTGAGGAAAAGCTTTTGTTATCACAATTTGTTATTTTTGTTATTTTGTATTAGTTTTCCTTTCAAGTCAATGTTATCTGCTATGAGTACTTTATTTTTATATTTTTTTATTATATAATTTGCTTATAATTAATCTTTACAATTCCTTTATTATCTCTGCCGTTTGTTAACCCCTGGCATGGTGCAGTGAAGGGTATTGTATGGTCGTGGTACCTGCGAGTACCGGTGAACTGTACAATAAAGATCTTATTTATATTTAATTAGTCCAATATCTAAGAAGAAAGGAAATAAATTTATCCAATCATTCATACACTCACTGGCAAAAAAAAAAATACAAACTTTTATGCAATATCGAATCGGGCTGCCTCCGCTTCGAATAACAGCATGGATTCTATAAAGGTTTTTAATGCATTTTGGATTCTAATCGTAATCATTCATCCAGCAAAATATCGCACAGTTGTGACAAAGTTGAATGATGAGGACTTCGTTGCCGAATAGCCCTCTCTGGCGTATCCCACACTTTCTCAATAGGATTGACATCACGTGAATGTGGGGCCAGGAAGGTGGTGGAAATCCGTGTCATGTTCTCCGAACCATTCTGACACTGTGCGCTATTGCATTATCACCCATAAAGTGGACATCACCTTCGGGATAAAAGTTTAACACTGCAGGGCGCAGTATACCTGATACACAATTCAGGTACTCCCTGGATGACATTCGACCTTCCACCGGTACGAACAGACCCAGTCCGTGCAAACAAAGCATTCCTCATACCATAACATCCCATACCATACCACCTCCAGATGCTTGAGTTGTCTTAATCAATGGGAATTCGTACTTCCTGCACAAATTAGCAGTCTTGTACTCCGCACGAGTAATCGATGTCGCGGCGTCCGTATTACTACAGAGGAGGATGCACCCGTTGTTTGGGGGTTACTTGAATTACTGAAGCGCCATTTTGTCCTTTCGTGAAGTCATTTGTATATTTCTGTGATTTCGAATCGAATTTTGTGTTTGTGCTTTATTAAGACACATAAAAACAAATGTCTCACTAACGTTTTGTCAAATATCTAATAAACAGTTTTTGATTTCTCTACGATTTCTTACACCAAACCTTAAGCCTTGAGGTTTGGTGTAAGAAATCGTACAGAATAAAGGGATTGTTTTCAGGAATTACTGACATACTGCATCCGGCACAACTGAATTAGTACTCAAGGAATTTTTATGAGCTTTTTTTTCACAACGTGGCTGAGTTAGTCTATCTCAGCCGGAGAGTGCGTGCTTTCTTTCCTGGAAACTCGGGTTTTTCTTCCAGCAAACAGCAAAAACGACCCAAGAAATTAGAGATATAATATACTGTCTCATTACTTTAGTTGCTTTGACTCTTAACACACACACACACACACACACACACACACACACACACACACACACACACACACACACACACACACACACACACACACACACACACACACACACACACACACATCTAGCGGTACCCCTTAAAATCCAAACATTCAAGAGTTTCCTCTTTCCAGTCAGAGATGTTTCTTGATGTGTGTCCTTGCATGTAAGGAAGATTATGCCTCTACATCATTAAACCGTTCCCTCCTAGGCCCTCGATTTTCCTAGTTACTCTTTAGGTGTTTCTAGTTACTCGATAATTTTACAAGCCAAGTGTAATTTGTGTGTATTTTCGTCAATTTGCGTGTTTTGCTGGACAGAAAAAAAATAGACTCCTTGGGAGAAAAATTTTACTACTTTTGCTACAGACCGACTAACTCGGCCACAGTATCTCCAATTTTTTTGTTTTTAAATTGCCAATTTTAGGCCATTCAAGGGCGATCATTTCTACGCATGCATTATTTTCATAAATTGTGCTTTGCCTGTTTTTCTGGAAGAAAATCCCAGTTTCCAAGGTAATAAAAAAAAAAAAAAACTTGCCATCCATGACTGAGAAAACTGACTAAGTCAGCCGCTAAGCGACAAAAAAAAAAAAAAAAAAAACACGCAGAAGTTCTTCTCGCAATTAACCGGATTCGAATTTTTATTCGAATAAAATCGAATTCGGAGCGAATTCGATTTTATTCAAAAAATTTTATACGGCCGAGTACACAATGGCACAACGAAAGGAAAATTGACCAACCATCCTCAGAAACCTAGTGTTCACATTACAAATGGATGTCACGTGACTCAAAGCATCACCTCGCTGCTTGTAGTAGCCAAATGATACCACGAGATGTTGCACATCGACTTCAGAAATATCAGCAGCACAGCGGCGGAGAGAGGAAACCGCAGTTGTTCCAGCAAATGAATCCTCCAATTAACAAAGGGGAAGCTTGTCGAGGAAGCACACCCCTCTATTGCAAGGAGAAATAGAGAAGTATGTGTGTTAGGCTTGTGGAAGCCTGACAGCTGGTCAATGGTCACTTATCAGCCCACCGGATTTCAGGTATTCCTGAAAATTTGAGATAGAATTGGCTGTCGAATTCTATTCTTCTCTGTTTCTTCTTTTTGCACTTCGAGTAGAAAGTCCTCCTTGATAAATAATCGCTACAGCTATTTCTTTTTTTAAATAAAATTCTTTGTATCGATTTTGCCTTCCAGTTGTTTCTTTGATTTTTCCGTGGAAGTCCAGTTTCGAGCAATCAGTTTGCTTTCTGTATCATTGCAAGCTGCAGAGTGGAGTTTCTGAACCTGCAAGAAATTAACTTGAGGTGGACAAAAAAAGGTTAAAAAACTGACTAAAATATATGCATTATCCTACCAAAAGCCAAAGAACGTTCTTCTGATTTCATGATCCTGCGTTACTACAAAATATGCAAATATTTAAAATTCGCGAGTCGTCCAGTCAAGAGAGGACCGGATAGGCTAAAATACTGAGTGATCAGAGCGAATGCTCCTCGAGACGGCTAGTTGCCTCATCTCATCAACAGTCCAAGCAAACTCAGAAGTGTTTCCAGGACATAAAGAGAGCAGTGAATTCTCATGGAAGAGCTATAATCTACAAGCCTTTGCAAGGTTTTGTGGTCGGTTGTAGGTTTTTTAGGCGCATCAGCAACTGAGACCATATTGCGCCATATATAATATCCGTAAATTGGGTGTGTTCTGTGGTCGATTTACTGTTTCTGGATGAAAAACTCGAATTTCCGAAACAAAAAACCATGCTTCTTCGCCATGCTTCCAACTAACTCATACATATTGTGAAAAAGACCCATAAAATTCCTTGCGACATTGACAGGATTCGAATTTAGATCTTTTCCACCCGGTGTATGAAGGACGGTGATTCTACCAGCTGTGCTACCCACTAGAGCCAGGAAAGCAAATGCACATTATCATTTGGCATGGGACGTATTGAACCTGAATCGTTCGTAATGTACATTAGTGCTGGTGAGCATCGATTCACTCTGCGTACTCCTCTGAAGGACATATTTCGGTATAGAGGATGTGGAGCACGCTTCTTACCTGAGTGCTTTGTCTGAACTGTGACCGTGAGAAATACCCACACCTCTTCCTCGTGGTATGGACTAAGTCCACTTGACACAGTGCAGAGAATCACGAATGCTGCTTCTGCATAGATGTTTTGGACAATTTTGCGTGACCTACAGTGCGGTAGTTTCTTGACAGCGGGCCGTTAGGAATATTGCAGCGCCAACACGGAACTCCGATTTAAAGCCTCTGAACTACGAATTGGGACAAGATTAAGATAGCCCTCTTCGTTACATTCGTCCTAGAATCTGGAAATTCAAACCCCTGGGGGTTACTGTATAAAATCACACGTGGAAAAACCTTCAAAACAGATATCTCTGGCACTGTTCTGGCTGATCAAAATGAAACCACCAACTGGTCTGACTCTGTCAGTGCCATCATAAATACTTCCCGGATGACAACCCTCAGAATGACTTGCCGGAACACAAAAGTATCCGGAAGAAGAATGCCGAATATATAACACAGACCCAAGCTGAACCCTTCACCAGTCTGGAATTGAATCAGGTCCTCAAAAAAGTAAATACGAAAAAGTGCCTGGGACTGGATTTAATTGAATATGCCTTCATCATTAGATTTCACAAATTAAAGCCAGAACATCTTCTGTTATTGTACAATAAATGCCTCCAAAAATCAAAGTTCCCCCAGCCCTGGAAGGTTGCACTTCTCCGCCTAATACCAAAAACAAATAAACCAATAATGAACCCTCGTTCATACAGACCAATTGCCCTGCTGGCAAACCTGGGCAAGACCTTGGAAAGACTAATGGCCATCCGAATCACGAATCTCTTTCTCTCCAAAGGTATGATTTCACCAGCCCAATATGGATTCACCCAGGGCAGATCATGTGAAGATGCCCTCTCTGATTTGATCCTGCATCTGGAAATTTCGCAATTCAAATATGAACTCGCTCTGTTTATTGACTTCGAGGGGGCCTTCGATAATGTATGGTGGGAAAGTGCACTGGAACGTCTTCGCACAGCAGAATGTCCAAACAATCTTTACTGGCTGTTCAGAAGCTACTTCTCACAACGTACAATAGTAGTTAAGTCAAAATATCGCCAAGTCCTTAAACCCATCCACGTGGGTGTTCCCAGGGCTCTGTCCTTGGGCCCTTGGTGTGGAATTATGGTGCTCTAGAGCTGGCTCAGTAACAGTTTTGAAAAAACGAAAATCATAGCATTCGCCGACGACCTCACCATCGTGGTCGCTGGTCATTCCAGAGCAGCCCTCGAATCGACAGCACAGCGAGTACTTAACCATCTCTCTACCTGGACAACAATCAACAAATTGCAAATTAACCCTGCCAAAACTAAGATGATGGTGTTTAAAAACCGACTCGACTTACGAAAGCCTCCCCAAGTCAAAATCAATGGAACCCAGCTAACCTTCATAGAACAGACAAATGTTCTGGGAGTAGTAATAGACAACAGCCTGTCTTTCTTCCCCCATCTATAGCATCTGAGTTCCAAGACCAAAAAGTTCTCCGCCGCAATTATACGGATCTCAAGAAGTGAGTGGGGACTATCAAAACGAACCCTTCTTCTTTATTATAAAGCTCTCTTTCTCCCAATAGTAACCTATGCTGCTGGGGTCTGGCGTCACAGAGTTCCCATCATTAAGATGAAAGAAAAGCTAAACTCTATACAAAGAGCTATGTTACTGGCGACCCATCGAATCTGCCGTACAGTCTCTACAGCAGCTCTCCAAGTTATAGCAGGCACCCTCCCTCTCGACCTTTACACAATCTACAAGGGGCTCTGCTATCGAATTAAAAAAGGTATTCCGGCAACGATCCTGGATATAGAACTCTCACTAACTACAGATATAAAGCAGGAGAAATCTCGATGTCTCAATAAACTCTTCAATGTATGGCAGACCAGATGGGATTCTTCTACTGTAGGGGTTGTAACTCGGAGTTTTCTTCCGGAGGTAACCTTCGCAACCACTAAAAATAACCCCCGATGGTTCTCCCTCAGCCTCGAATTATCCTTTCTCATTACCGGACACGGTTCTCTAAATGAGAAACTGCGTACACTGGGACTCATCGACACTCCCTACTGCTTTTGCGGACAAAGTGAAAGTTGGAAACACTTGCTTCTGGAGTGTGTACATTACAACGACATCAGAAACCGTCTCCAGAATAAGATCCAGGACTTCCTACCAGCAAATCTGCATCAACTGATATGTACCCAAAACAACCTCGAAGCCTTCCAGACCTTTGCAGCTGAGGTATTTGCCTGGAGGAGGACACTGATCGCCAATCATCGACGTGGAAATGCCGATCATTAATAATTCCACTGCCAACTGAAAGTCACTCCTTCTACTGACTGTTTTTTTTTTTTTTTTTTTTTTTCCTCTAACCTCCATTCTGCACTGTTTCCGGGTCCTACCCTAGAACTAAGAGCAGCCTTGGCTCACCTTTTCTTCTTTCTCACTCTATGCAAGATAGATAACCACTCTGCCATTTTTTTTTTTTTTTATTACTCTCTCTCTCTGCTGGCACCCCGACTTACATCTTCCTCTTCACTGTGGGATTAAAATTATTTAATTATTCTGTGATTATTATTTATTTTATTATTATTTTTTTCATTTACATATTTTTTTTTTTACTCGCGCTCTGTTCTGACACCTGGGATTTGGGCTGTCATTGGTGCCAGACAGCGCTCTCTTTCTTTTATTATTATTATTATTATTATTATTATTATTATTATTATTATTATTATTTATTTATTTATTTATTATTATTTATTTTTTATTTTTATTTATTTAATATATTTTCTTTTTCACCACGGGGAATTATTATAATTAATTATTTTATTTTATTTTATTTTTTATTTTTTTTTTTTTCTTGCAGCACGGGAAATATATTTTGTTTTTAGTTTATTTATTTTTTATTTATTATTTTTTTTATTTATTTATTTTTTATTTTTTCCCTCTCTGGAGTGGGCCCCCAGAGAAATCTGGCCCACCTTTTGGCAACGTCAGGTGGTTCAGAGTCTCGTATCGAGACAGTACGTGCTCCATTGGGACTGGCCCACCTTCCCGTGGTGTGGACGAGTACCCAGAATCATCTGTCCACGTGACTGATGCTTCTGGGTAGCCAAGTGGTCAGAACATAACAACAGAACACACACACAGAATACACACAAACCGACGTCACACACACACACATCTGGCCCATTTGTAGTGATACTGTTCTTCACAGAGATACAAGGCGGAGATGAACTCACGTTCTAGGAGCCACCCTTTACAAAAACACATGTCCACATGTCTTCGTTACTTAAGCTCAGGAATGCTTTAAAGGAAGGGAGAGAGAGAGAGCATAATTCTTACCTTCTGATAGCTTTCCATTATAAAGGAGTAGCAAATCTTCCATGACGCATTCAAATAGTCATTATAACCAAATTTTGGTCAGCACATTCTGAATTCTTAGAATACATGCTCGTGACTATAAGTGGCCCACGATTTTTGTTAGGATAATATTTTAATGATAAAAATACACGGACAATTGAGTCTTTGATTTTGAGGTGGGCCGTGAAAAATTCCTCGATTATTGAAAATGGATCGCCCTGCAGAGCGGTGTAGGCTTTGAATTGGCGAACGATATCTCCGCTGTGCTCGTGGATGTTGGCAAACCTTTAGAAGCAGAAAAGCCGCTAATTAGCTACGTGTTTGGTTTAATCCTTCGGTTGTTATGTAGAAATCTCGATTACGTCATTTATTTGTGTGTATGTGCACGTGCCAAACGACCATCCACAGTTTCAAATGCGCAAACGGTTTACGTAAATGGTCTAATTAGCTGCGTTCCTTGAACGACCTCAATTACGATTAACTGTAAACAGCACGTCACAGTTGACCTTAACAAACAGTTAAGCCGTTCGTTCTTCAATGGAAACGAGGGCAGAAGAGCAAAGCTCATTCACAACTGTAAATTATCACAGCGTGGAAAATAATGCCCAGCCTTTCCTTTACAAGGGGTGAGATGACAAGGAACTTCAAGAGCTCGGCTGAGCTCCGACAGAGCCCAGAGAAGACTGCAACGTACTCGACAGTCAAGGTCCTGTAGCGTCTAGGTTGTGAGGGGGGGGGGAGGTCTCGCATCTTTCAGTGTTTGTGGCTCATTATTGCGGCGGTAGCTGTATTTCAGTTCTGTCTGCTCCTCCTGTATCAGGTTCAGCAGCGTCGCAGAACTCCTGTAGAACAGTTAACCCACTCAATCTTTATAGATATGTACTTTGTTTAGAGATCTCATTAGTCTCTGCTGAACATTGTCACTTTCCACCCAAACACACGGGTGGGTTTTTTCATCCAGCAGAGCCACAACAGATTTCACACAGTCAGCAGTATAATACATTTGGCTCATTTTTCGCAAAAACAAACAAACTGCAAATGCATAAATAAATTAATAAGTCTCTTGGCAGTGACAGCACTAGAAATTTATGACATGGGAACGAAGATTAGGGGAGCAACTACTTAAATGGAACTAAAACAAGCGCAATATTTCTTAAAGGAACCGTATGAAGAATTTTTGGTTCGGAGCATGGAGTGGAGGACACAAAACTAGTAGTCGCCCACTCTCTCATCTCCCCTTTCAGGTATACCTTTTACGTCTTTTATGTGTGTGTGCAACCTTAACCATAACAGTAGGAACTCCATCCACGCAACGATTGTACGATTTCGTCGTACAGTGCCCTCGTGGGGAGCACAGCTGGTAGAATCCCGTCCTCCCCATACCGGGAGGAAAAGACCTCAGTTCGCATCCCGTCAATGACGAGAAGAATTTTTATGCGTCTTTTTCACAAGGTCGCTGAGTTAGTCAGTCTCAGACTAGGGTAGCGTGGTTTTTCATCCTGAAACTGAGGTTTTTCATACAGTAGTCAGTAAATCGACCACAGTTTTCATTTTCTTTTTTTCATTTATTTATACACACAATTTTATAAACATTCTCAAAATTTATAGACATCTATTTATACAGAAGATTTATATAAATATATATATATCCATTCTATATAATAGAAACTGTATGTATATATGCATTTGTAACGTGTATTGGGTGGAACCTAGACGCGACTCAAATTCCACCTTGAAAATTTATATCGGAAGCAGTGAAACTATCTAAAGACCTGAGAATGTTGTGTTTCTGTGTGTTTACGTAAAGCGTGTGGGTTCCTGTTGTTGCGATGTTTTGGGCCTCTTCGCTACCAGGGAGCAGCCAACGCCTGGTCAGTCCCATCCTGGCGACCACAGTAAATCGATCACAGAACACGTAATTTACACACATATTATGAACGGCGCAATAAGTTTCTGATGTTCCTAAAACTTACGAGAGCTACTCGTTGTGTATTTTATGTCTGCAAACTGAACGTGTTCTGTGGCTGATTTAGAGTCTGCGCAGTTAGCACAGTAGTATCGTCACGGTCTTCCCCACACCGAGTGGAAAAGGCCCGGGTTCCTCGCGTCATCCCGTCAATGACGCGAGGAACTTTAATGGGATTTTTTCACTCCGTGGCTCAGTTATTCGGTCTCAGGCGTAGATAGCAAAGTTTTTTTCCCCCAGAAACTGGATTTTTTACATCCGGCAAACAGGAAAATCGACCAGAGAACACACGCAATTTTCAGACAAAATAAATATCGGTAGATGTAATCATTTACGGGAGGACCCTAATATCATAATTTTTTAAAATAATAAATACATATGTAAAATAAAAAACCTTTCCATTTCACCCATCCATTCACTCCAAATGCTTGTCTAGTTCTGCTTTGAACTTTTTAAGTTGTCGACCTTCAATACGACAGATGGAAGTTTGTTCCAGCAATCAACTACCCGCTGGCTAAAGGAAAACTTCCATAAAAATTCATTTGAATTTATGCCCTCTCAAGCGATTATTCTGAGCAAGAGGAAGAATTCCATCAGCATTGAGCTCAAACCATTCAAGACTTTATACACATCAATCAGGTGCGCAGTATCCAGGCTCTGTTATTTGCAAAACTTAAGCCTTTCTTCGTAAGAGCACCCCTTTGTTCCATTCACTAATCTTGTTGCCCTTCTCTGTACTCGTTCCAGCAGCTCTACATCCTTTCTAAAATGAGGTTTTCAGACCTGTATACTGTACTGAAGGTGTGGCCTGACCGCTGAAAGTCAGAGCTATTGAAAGGAGGGAGTATATGATGAGAACCTTGTCAATCAATTCGGCCCTGGAGAGATTGTGCGAGGCTCAAGGGCCGAATTGATCGACAAGGCTCTCATCATACGCTCCCTCCTATCGTGTCTGGGTAGAGTTGCAGACACTTTCAAATCCGGTCCTAACTAGCGGCTTTTTTTCGACCTGTGCCTGTTAGGTAATTCCGTCGTCCTCCTACTCTTAATATCATTAGTGCCAATATGTACAACAATATCGCCTTTTGTGTCCTTAAAAGATAATATGTACTTTACAACATCACAACTTTTGCCCCTGGTCCTGTTCCACCTATCCTTTTTGCACAAAAAAAAAAACCAAACAAACTATTATTTTTAGGTAACCTGAACAATTAAATTCATCTGCCATGCATTGTGTATTATGGTTGTAAATTGCTGTTTTCGATGATCGATTTTCCTGTTTTGCTTTAAGAAAAACTCCCAGTTTCTGTGGGTAAAAACCTTGCTATCTACGCCTGAAACCGACTAACTCAGCCACGGAATGATAAAAGCCAATTAAAGTTCCTTGTGTCATCGACGGGATTCGAACCGGGGCCTTTTCCACCCGGTGTGGGGAGGACGGTGGGGATACCATTGTGCTACGCACAAAGACAACACTTTTGGCTGGAAAATCCGTGGTAGAGCCCTCAGAAACCGTCCACTGCTCTGTTTTAACCTGCAGAAGCTTTCGACCTTCAAGCGGCACTTTCCGAACAGCATCATCGGCGCGCTGAACTCCGCAAACATTGATTTCGATGTGTGGTCCAGAGATTCTGCCTACAGAGAAAAAAAGTGCAAATCCATAGTGAAGTGTAGTCGGCATTCCTGCAATTGTCAGCGGAATAACTCCCAGTGGAAGTTTCCAGACCAGACTGTCTCGATGTGTTGCAGCTTGTATATAATAACTGTGAAATCTATATAATGCAATATAAGCTCTGAATAATCCATTAGCACTTTCAGTGTGTTTTATGAATTTGTAGACACGTAGTTTTGTATGTACTGAATGTAATGTGTCCAGTTAACTGTAAGATTCCTCTGGTTGCCTGTAGCGGGAATCGTGTCCTAAAGTTCTATGAATAAAGAATTTTATTATTATTATTATTTTGCACAATATATTTCCCTTTTCACTGGCAATATATTCAACAACAACAACTAGTTCCCGTGGGACCAGCGAATTCTGCCTTGGGGATTGCCGCCGTGTTGCTTGATGTTCAAGTGCAACTTCTTCAGTCGATGTGGGCGGCTGAGCTTGATGGGCCCTTCAATCTAAATCCTTCGAGGGTATCTACCTTTTCTTCAAGCTCTCATAAAGGCCGATAACAACGCTGAGGTGGCGCCTGATTTCCTTACACTCCTTACATCGAGCACACACAAAGACATTCCCCTTGGTACTATCATGTCCCATTCCTGATAGCCCCACGAACATCAAATAAGCAGTACATTTCAAAAGGCTGTGATTCAGAGGACAACCACCCCACTCAGTTCTCTCCTGAATAACAGCACCAATTTGCCTTGGTCGGGGATTTCCTCGCCTCTCATGACGTTCTCCTTCTGAATAAGCCGAATCAGCAACACACTTCCACCAGATTAGCTTATGAAGGAATCATCCATAAGCTGATCGGACAGAGGTTGGCTTCCCCAGACATAATCAACTCTATCATTGAAGAGGGACACTATGGAGAAAATACTGGACCAAATTACCATCAAGGAAAACCCATACTCACAGGATAAACTAAAAATACTGGACCAAATTACTGTAATGGAAAATCTAGACAAAGACTCAGAGTATCAACTCAACATCATTACAGATAACCTCCAGTAACTCCCAAAGTAGCATGAGGAAGATTTCACACAAGATGAAGTTCACCAAACCCGGACCGAGTCGAAGGGGAAATTTAATTTCAACTACCCATGTTTATTGTGTCTATAAATTGCGTGTGTTCTCTGTCGATTTGCCTGCTTTGATTGACAAAAAACCCAGTTTTCAGAGGAGAAAAATCTTGCTGTCTACGCCTGAGACCGACAAACTCAATCATGGAGTGAAGAAAGCCAAAAAAAAGTTCCTTGCGTCATCGATGAGATTCGAACCCGGACCGTCTCCACCCGGGTGTGGGAGGACGGTGATGATACCACTGTACTACCCACGCAGACTAGTCTAAGGGGATACAATAAAGCGTCTGTGGGCCATCTACCCACAGACTCTTTTCAAGGATTGTTCAATGCCTTGAAAAGATTTTTTTTTTTTACATCCATGGAAACATGCAAATGTTGGCTTATCCCCAAATTATTCATCAATATCAACGTATCAACCACATATCGCCCTTCTCCCAATCCTTGGAAAGACATTGTAGAGATTAATCCTTCAAAGAGTTGAAATCTGCTACCAGGAAAAAGCCTTACTCCCCTAATCAATATGGCTTAGGGGAGTAAGCCAGTATGGCTTACTCCCCTAAGACTCGGTATGTTAGCCTTACTTTGACTCGGTAAGTTAGCCTAACGTCATCAGACGAGTCAGACAAGCTCAACGCTCTTCAGAAATTTTGAGATGCCTAAAAAGCTACTTCGGATCCATCTCATCTTGGGCCTGGGTGTATGGAACACAGTATTAGATGAGTGGTTTACTATCAGTTTCCATCACATCACCATGCTTTCATATGCCAATAATCTTGTCTTTTGGTCAGGGGACACGCTAGAACCACCTTGGAAAGGCAGGCAAACTCTGTCCTCTCTGCTCTCTCAGAATGGACTACCTCTTCAAATGTTGCTCATCAAAGTTTGCCTTGACGAGCAATATTTTTGTCTTGCTGGTTGAAGTTGTCAGCTTGTGGATTACCGCCCAGAAATAACATTTTTTCATCCATAAGCTGACATCCTTAATCAGCAGGACAAAAATGTTGCCCTGTTATAAAGCCAGAAGGTAAACGACTAAAATACCCAGCCTCTCTGAAATATCTGGAAATAATTCTTGACCAAAAGGTCTTTCCTCCTTCCTCTAGAACATACGAAAAGTTAAGGTGTTGATCTTTATGTTGGCGAGCGTCTTAGGAACTGACTGGGGCCTGTTTTCTATCTAATATACAGAGCTGTCTTTCTTCCTGTTTTGGCCTATGCGTTCCCAGTCTGGTTGAGGTAAATGAAGAAAATCATTATTTAAAAAGAAATTCAATCAGATGTTGAATTTGATTGAATCCGATCCAACGTCCCTTCCACCCACCTCCGACTTACCATAGCATGTTGCATAACCTCAACTCTAGTACTGCAAGTAATATCGGTATGCATCCCACTTGATTTATACGTCATCTTCCAAGGCCTTTTCCAGTATGTCAGGAAAAACAAACAAAAAGGATTCCTAGGAAACTGCTACAAGTTCATTTTTTTGCTTATGTGTGTTCTGATATGAAGGGTGGCTCTTAGACATAAGTCCATCTCCACCTATTACTCCTGCAAAAGCTCAGAACCTCTGCAAAACAGGCCTGAAAAAAGAGTGTTATGTCAGGCCATTTCGCCACCAGGGACTAACCAACACCTGGATCAACCATTCTCCGTGTGTGTGTGTGTGTGTGCTGTAATGCACAAATCCCGCACCTACCAGAAGTAGTGGTATACTGGTAGGTGCCAACAATCCCGCCCCCAAAGCTGCCCAAATTTGGAGGCCAGCTGAAAAAAAAAAAAAAAAAAAAGAAAAGAAAAAATAAAGAAATAAATAAAATAATAATAAAAAAAAAAATAATAATAATAATAAAAATCCAACTAGGAACAATATATACTAGTTGAAACAAAAGCAACATTATACAATTATTTACATGTAAATAGTAAATACATACATACACTTTGAATGACATTAACTTAAAAATAACACTTAGAAACATTAACATTAACACTTATCTCCACTTAGAGTCCATCCACAAATACAAGCCTGCATTTGGGTATTCAGGATCGGAAGATCAACTCGCACTGTAAACCAGAAACATCCTATGATTACAGAGATTATGATCCAAGATCAGATCAACCAACTGCTCGCCTCGAGCATCAGAAAAGCCGCTGTTCCAAAGTGTAGACTTAGCGTTGAAATCTGCTGTAATTAGTAAGTTTTTAGCTGAAAATCTGCTACATACCCTGTCAAGTCTGTGTAAGGCTGGCTGAATATCTTCTGAGGGAGGAAAATACTGGGAAACCAGATAAAACGACTGGTCCCTGGAGGAAACCAGGATACAAACTGTGGTAGCAGAACATTCACTTGAGATAGTTGTTATTACTAGTTCACTGTTAAAGATAATTATGGCGGCCTTGGGTCGATCGTCACTTGAGGCAATAATCCTTGCCGAAATTGGATATCCCATAACTTTATACGCGGAACCCCCTACCTGAGAAGAGTAATACGGTTCTTGCAAGCATACAATATCAAACCCCAGATCATCAGCAGCAGCTTTCCTAATCTCGTCCGCCGTTGCACGAGATCTTTGCCCATTAATTTGAAGAATTTTTATTTCGCCGTATTGCAGGTTAACACTTGTTGAATCAATTACCGTTGTATTATTCATGTCTGGTTCTTTGGTCTGTCAATTCAGCAGCTTTAAGATACTCGGGGCATTTATTATCCCTAACCGAGTGATTACAATCCCTACCTCTACATTTACAATTAACTCACTGAAGTGGTTCCTCCTTGTGAATACAGTCAGAAAAAACATGGCCTCCATCCCCGCAGTGGCCACAAGATACAGCCTTATGGGAACAGAACTGCGCACTGTGACCATATCCCAGACATCTGAAGCATTTACTTACAAATGTAAACTTACGAAATCTATGTGACGTAAAACCTAGATAAATTTTGTCACTCTGAATCACGTGTCCCATAAGGCGTGGGCTGAAACCAATAACCCAATTGGTCACTCTGGTTCCGGTGCCAGAGTTAAATCTGAATGTAATCTCATTCTTAACTTCTTCCTGGCTAAAACCAAAGTCTTTTAAATTTTTATTAATTAAATCCTCCAAAATATCCTCCTTAGAATATTCCTTCGGGACACCGTAGATCAAAATTGTAGGATCGGACAATCTGGGTTTTTCTATTGATAATCCTGCTTTTTTTAATGCAGAAGCACTTGAGATCTTCTTGGCATCATCAGGATTTGTTGTCTCTAACAACACACCTTTATTTCTCAATAGACGTACACCCTTGATTTTCATGTCCTTGTGATCTTTTTTTAATCACTTCAGTAACTGCCTTTCTCACATCCTGACTAGACGCCAGGGACGATTCTGCCGAGGGCCTAAGTATCAGTATGTTTTCGGAATCAGAGACCCCACTTCCGAAATCCATCCTATCTTCACCAGCAATTGATCTGCCCGAAGAAGCCGCCACCTCCACTGAAGAAGTCGGCAGTGGAATCTCTGTTATTTCAGGAGTCTGTCTATTTCGCTTTGAAATACCACGAACAGCTTCCGCAAAAGTCTTATGAGGATGTAGATCACGCTGGATCTGTGTCATCTGTATCATTCCCCTGCTACAAGTTCAGACCAAGACATCAAGGTGACAAGGAAATGGCTCTTGGAGGAATTACGCAAGCTTTAGCTAATCACACCACCTAGGCAGGGTCGTCGCAAGTGGGTAGGCGAGGTAAGCGTCGCTTACGGGCGATTCAGAAAGGTGCCAAAACGTTTTTGACTTATACAGATCGGGCCTCTGTTTAACGAACTTCTTTATAGAGAAATTTTCTATTTAGCGATATTTTTTTTAAAATTACATTTATAATTACATTTATTTGGTTTTACATTTATTTTATAATAGTTTCAGTAGAACAAAGAAAATTTCCATATAAGGACGGATTACGAGAGACTCTACTGGGGACATATTGTTTGCACCTCTGGCCTTCAGGCAATTGAGTCAATTAGTGTTGCTAAGCACGAATTAAGAGCCAAAGGGATTGCCATTCTGCAACTTAGGGTTACTCTTAAACCTAACCAACCGCTTGTCCCACATACCCAGAAATCGCGCTGGTCATCTGGTCATTGGTGCTCAATCAGGCGATACAATCAGGTGCTCAATGCGACTTCCATCGTTTACCAGTATTCAACACGGCAAGCAAATAATTCATTTGAAATAAATACAGTACATGAAATTGCAGACAGGTTAAGTTTCTTATCTAGATCTCTGTTTTATACTGTATTTATATTTTGCAGTTATAAAATATTCTTTTTCTTCAAGTTCTCTGCCCTCAGACAGGTTCAGGGCTCCATTAGCACCACGCTTCTCTATCTTGTGCTATACTTTTAATTCCTGCATAATTTCCTCTTATTATCCAATCCATCATTCCAATTCTCCTTCTCCCAACAGTTTTCTTCCCACACCTCAATCCCTTTCCTCTACATGCTTTCTCTTCTCAATACGTCCTATAAAGTTATTTTGCCTCCTTAGTTTTTTACTAAAGTTCTATCTTCTACTTTCTAAATATCTCATTACTCACTATATCCACCCATTTAACCCTTTCTATTCTCCTCCACACCCACATCTCGAAAGCTTCTAGAAGTTGATCTCCTCTTTCCCAGTGTCCATGTTTCGGAGCCACATAAAACAACACTCCCCATATTAATGTTTTCACCATTTGCTTTCTTAATTCCTTCTTGAAATTTCTTCTCAATAGTTCTTTTCTATTACTAAATGCCTATTTGCCCATTGCAATTCTTGTTTTTATTTCTTCAAGGCCTTTTCCATTTTCTGTCATTACGCTTCCCAAGTACTTGTATCTGTCGACCTGTTCCAATATTATTCCATCTAATGTTGCATTGATTCTTCTTCGTGGCCTCTTTGAAATTAACATTACCTTTGTTTTATTGTTGTTAATCTTCATATTTTACTCCTTTATTGTGCTGTTCAAGCTGTCCAAGCAGCTCTGTAATTCTTCATTATTAGCAATCAATATCTAGTCATCTGCAAATCTTATTGTCGTATCTTCTCTCCTCCTACTTTTACACCTCCTTTCAGCCTCTTATTTTAATTCTTTCATCAGTACTTCTGCGTATGAATCTAATAGCATGGGGGACATGGAACATCCTTGCCTTACACCTCTACCAATGGGAAATCACGGAATATTTTCAATAAAATAGAACAGAGGAACCATTCCAAACAATTCTCGATTCAGCTAATAACATGGCTACTATCATTGGCATTGCCGCTTAGTTTCCAGAAGTAAGCATTGCAAGGAAAAGATTGAAAAGACATCATTTCGATTATGAGAGTAAAGACGAAGCTATTCAGGATCCGCAACAAAATTTCAATATTATTTTTTTCTTTCAAATTATGGACACAAAATTTTTCTCGTCAACTGAAAGGTTTAGAAATATGAAAGAACATGCGGAAATACTGTATTTAAAATATTTTATAATATTTCTGAATTTAAAAAAAAATGGTCATAACGATTTCTTAAATCTTTGCAAAAATTTACACATTAAATTAAGTGACATTAATCGTAATGAGTCTGATATTGACGGTTTAGCATTATTGAAGAACTTAAGAGTACTTCAAATTTATATTAAAGACAATATTACTCCATCTGAAGTGTTAAAATATAGTTTTAAAAACAATTTTAAAGATATTTTTCCAAATGTAGTGTTCCCCTCATTGGCATAAATTCTTAATGCAACTACTACTAAGAAAGGCAAGAACTACTAAGAACTACTACTAAGTTCTGCAAATTGCAGCGTCTGGAGACTAGGCACCTGGGAGGTGTTCTGATTGAGATGTATAAGGCATTGAATGGGTTGAGCAGGCTCAATACTGATGGGATTCTTCCTCTTGCTCAGACTAAGAACCTGAGGGGGCACAGTTTCAAATTGAGGAAAGGCAGTTGTAGAATAGATGTTCGGAAATTTGCATTTAGCCAGCGGGTGGTTGATTGGTGGAACACACTTCCATCCTTTGTTGTGGAAATTGATAAATTCAAGGAAGAACTGGACAAACCTTTGGTGCGGATGGAGAGGTGAATGGGAAATGTGTTTTTTACCAACTTTTTCAAAATTAAAATTGATGAAAAATTATTTACGATCGACAATGTCTTAACAGCGACTTTCTAATTTGGCAATAATTTCAATAGAAAATGATGTTTTGGAACAAATAAACATAAATGAAATAATTAATAAATTCGCATCTCTTAAAGCATAAATTTGTATTATTTTTTGTTAATTATAATTTTCCTTTTATTTTATTATTGCGATAGAATACGATTACTGTGATTTAGAATTTAAAGTTTGTTTGCAGAATTTCAGAATGGTTTTGTTTGTTGTTTCATTAAATTTTATATGTGAGATTTGTTGTAATTCTTTTCTTTTTCAATAAATTAATAATAATTATTTCTGCCTTATTTTTTTTAATCCAAATATTTTGGGCCGGGAAATTTGATTTCACTTACTGGCGGCACATAGGGTCGCAGCGGCTCTGCACCTAGGAATCCAAAGGAATGATCACCAAGCACTTCTTTCTAGACAGCGGACACATTTCTAAATGCACCCTGACCTAGTCATACCCAAACTTGAAAGTACATACCTTATCACCGGCCATAGATCCATCAACTCCAAACTCAAGGAACTAGGCCCGACTAACAACGACAAATTCCTGGCTGGAACACTGAGAACTGCATTCATCTCATGTGCAACTGTTCAACATACCTAGATCTATTTCAACAGCTCCTCATATATAGCTATCTGCAATCAACAAAACCTACTGCTCGCCTGGTAAGCAGTAAAGAAAGCAGCTGCACCTCCACCTGAAACCTGGACTGGTCACTCATAGATGTACCCTGTGAAGCGTTAGTGCATTTATTACACCACGATTGTGACCTCTTGTTGACGCTGTACTTACGGCTTGGGATTTTTTCATTCCTCTGCTAACTCCTCCTTTAGGAGCATGGTAGCGTGGGAAAGGGCCATTTTGGCAGCTCGCACTCTCCCTTAGCTATCTGCCTTTACTCTGTTGTATATCCTTGAATCCATCCTTCTCCACTGTTCCCCCACTAGTGGTTTCCTTGCTCCTGCTCGAGAGAACTTCCTTATTTAAAGTTCTCCCTGTCTTCCTGTTATCCCAACCCTCCTGCTTACCCTTACTCCGCTTCCTGGACCTCACCTTCTTGCTCTGCAGGAGGGAGATTCCGACAGACTTTTCTCTACTCTCCTGGCCATGCTCCTAATGCTGTGGACGGATGCTGGAAGGCCTAATCGATGGTGAGAAAGACTTCCGGTAACTAACCGGCCAGATGAACAACGCAAACCACTGCCTTCGCCTAACAAATACACTGCGTCCTCTATGTGGTTGATTTTCTTGTTTGCTGGACGAAAAACCCGAGTTTCCGGCAGGAAGAACCATGCAACTCTCGCCTGAGACCGACTAATTCTACCACACTGTGAAAAAATCTTGTAAAAATGCTTCCCATCATTGACGGGATTCGAGCATGGGCTTTATCTACCCGATGTGGGTTGGATGGTGCTTTATGCGCCGTACTAACGGGATGCAAAATTATTTTCGCCAAAGACTCTGAGGGGAAATCCCAAAGATAATTTACTTCCGGCAGAAGACGTTCACGTAGGCAACGAACCGTGTGCTGCCATCTACTGGACAATATTCTAATTATAGTAAAGCAACTCATTCTATTAAAAAATAATAAAAAAAAGCTTCTCTTTCGACACATGCACACAAACAGAATTTCTTCTCGCGAGGCAGTACGCTTCCCTTCCACTACAGTTTGATAAAAACAAGTTCTTCGAGCTCGACCCGGATTAACATCGCTTTGCTGCATTGTAAGACTGCTGGATGACTTAAAATAGCAAAAATGAGTTGGGTCTCGCTTAGGGGTGTGAAACGGTGCGTGCATTCCTTCTAGACAAAGGCCAGCTGGTTGAGGGAGGATCGCTTTTCAGCGCTCGCAGTTTCAACACTTTCCAGCTGTGCCCACGACGTAAGCGATCAGCCGAGATCTCTTTTCCACTCGTACCCCTCTTTTCAATCTATTTACAATTATTTTACAAAATATTCATTAATTCCAGTTTATTTTTAATTAATTTACGTTTTAAATGTTTTATAAACAAATATTAATTTAATTAAATGTTTATCGGCTAAAATTCCACCGCTAAAATAATCGCACTGTGACTACACCGAGTGTTAAAATAGTGCGAAGTTGTTCGTTCCCTCGGGGACCCCCATAATTACGGAGGTGATTACGAGCAATAGGGTAAACGATCGCGGTTATTCCTCCCCTTAAAACAGCGCTCGACTCCACTCCGATCCCCTGAACTCTCCGCTCAAACGCGATAAGGGAGAAACATTGTGGCCTCTACGGGGGTCACTGAAGGTCGAATTCTGCTCGCCTATTAGGGTCGATGGGAACGCTCAACTTTCTCCGTCCGAAATATTCTCCGGTAATTCACGTAAATTGCCGAATAGTCGCTTTGACCTTGTCCTCCCGCAGACTCAAAAATTGCACCTACGAGTGACGGTACTCGCTGCGTCTGAGGGAAAATTCGAAGCTCTCGCGTTTCCATATTCACAACACACACACGCACACACACACACACAGGAAAATGTACCAGCAGCGTTTGACTCACTTCCTTCCTGACTGGGGCCGAATATTTGTCGCAAGTTGTGCGAGACAGGTGTCTGCGACATCGATACGCAATGGTGGACAAAGAATAACTGCGTTCAATCATCTTCGAAATGCACGAAGTTTTAATACTTCCGCTCGCATTTACGTTTTTGGCTAATTAACTTTGCGATAGGCGCGAAAATAACGCTAGTACAAAATTCAAAAGTATATATAACAGCCCGGAAGTTCGTTGAGGAAGTTAAAGATAAAAAATACAAGAAATATATGAAAATATTGATCGCATTAATGCTAATACTGTTCTAGGACTGGACTGTTTATCTCTGACAGAATAAAATAAATAAATACGCCCAATAATGAGCGTAACTGACTTTTTGCAAAGTAGACCTATCTCAAAGGGCAAACGGAAACAAATATCGTGGTAATGTCATTAGCTACAATTTAGAAAAAAAAGCCATAATTTTCCATGTTATTTTAACTTTAGTTTCAAATAACCTTACACAAAGGAGTAGCATTTTACTTGTAATGTACGTTTTTTATAACAAAAAAGAACGGTTATAAATTATAAATTACTTTCCATCCTAACATAACTACGTAAAGTTAAAAATAAAGAAACAAAATAAATTCGGATCCATTTATTTATTTCTTGTTATAGGCCTACTGACTCTGATGAGTACAATGAGCAATTATACAGAGAAATAGAGTGGGCCAGTATATCATGTCTTGTAATGGGGACTGGAACTTGTGGTTTGCCACCTGCACACTAGCAAGGCTTTTGTGGATTTATTGGATGATTGTTTTCTACAGCAGCGTGTTCCAGAGGCAACAAGGGGGAGCAATACTCTTGATTTGATTATCAGCAGTGATTATTCAGGCATTAAGACTTTGCAGATAAATGGACCTCTAGGTGACAGTGATCACAGTGTGCTGATGTGGGATTTACTTAAAACTACCATCAGGGGTAAAGGGAAGGGTTTAGGCCTAAAGGATGTCAGATATTCAAAAGGATGTAGTAGTAGTAGTAGTGGCATGTGATGCAAGAAAGCAAGTGTATGAGCTTATGCAGCATCAGCCAAAAAAAAAAAAAAAATTTACAAAACAAATCCCTTTAAATGTTTCTCGAGTTCCTCCTTAAATTTATTTAACCTATCAACTTCCACAACGACAGATGTTCCAGCAATTAACCACCCGCTGGTTAAAGACAAATTTCCGCACATCTATTCTACATCTGTCCTTTCTTAATTTGAAGTTATGCCCCCTTAGGTTCGTAATCTGAACAAGTGGAAGAATTCCATCAGAATTCAGCGTGCTCAACCCATTCAAGGCCTTATACACCTCAATCAGATCACCGCGCAGGTGCCTAGTCTCCAACTGCAATTTGCAGAACTTAAGCCTCTCTTGATAACAGGATTCCTTCTGGCTAATAATAATAATAATAAATTCTAGAAGGAAGGGATGAATCAGGGTGGTCTACTTTATATCGCTGGCTCCAGTGTTCATGATCCTGCTCAGAGAGCTGACAAACTGAAAGAATATTCTGCATCTACATTCACGCATGAGAAATTCTGTAGGGAAGTAGAGGACTGAAGCTTATTACTGTAAACTCCAACAAGGAGATTAATGATTTTGTCATAACTGAGAGAAAAGTGGAGGAGAAATTGCTGAAGCTAAACAAAAGAAAGCCGCCGCAAATGGGTAGGCAGTTCAAGAGGGCGCCAAAAAAAAACTTTTGACATATACAAGTAGGACCTCTGTTTAATTAACAAACTTCTTTATTGCGAAATTTTCTATTTAGCGATACGCGCAATATCACATGTTCTTCCATTTTGCTCAAAGCGTTTCATAATTTCGTTTTTTACCTCTATCGACAGAGGCGGACTGGCCTTACAGGGAAAATCCCGGTGGGCCGGAGGCCGGTGTGATTTTGGCCATAAACACTTGTATGAGGCCCCTACAAGTTTTCCCCAGTAAGGATTTTTGACAGTCTATGGGTATTGCTTTTCATTTTCTCTCTAAATCTGTAGTATCTTCACCAGCAAGCTTCATTTTCACACTTTTCTCAAGTATTTTACTCATTTTTAGGGAATGAAACACAATCACAGTATAAAAAGGACAAAAATGAGGAAGCGCGCTTGATACACATTAACAAAGCTGCCCTAGTGCAGCGACTGAATAAACAAAGCAATGAAGACAGAAACACACTATTATCCCCTCTTGCTACTTCACATTTTACTACAACACCTTCAGAAGGTCACTACCATAAAACAATAAAAACAATTTCCAATTGCGTTCCTTAAATTTGGAATCTAATTGCATTTGCGATAATACGGATAGCTGAAATTGTGGTTTTTTTTTGTTATTATGGTGTAATGTGTTCCCTTCACTGAAACCTTCAATCGTATGAAAAACATAAATACATTTTCAGAAACTTCTTTATTCAGTTCCGGGCGATTCCCGAGTTCGATTGCCATTTCTTGTAAACACGAAGGTGAATCGTGCAGCGAATTCGGTTCGTGTTATAAACGACATCGTTCCCCTATTTATAAATCGTGTATGATCGAATTCGTGCAGTGTAAACACGTGTTATACGAGGACTCACATCTGGTGAGAATGGGGCTCGCACAAGGGCTCGCATCTGGTGAGTATGGGCTTGGCACATCCAGGGTTCTGAGTTGGATATCATCATTCTTCTCTTTCTTGGTGATTCCCTTCTACTTCTCTCTCTCTCTCTCCTTAGGGTAACTTAGAATTTTTTTTTTTTTTTTTACGGCCGGTGCAGCAAAAGCCTCAGGCTTCCTTTCACCATATGCCTAATGATAATGATACGGAACCAATACTTACAAAAGTATTGGTTCGTAACGGATTGGAAATTAAAGAAACTGGTCCTTCACCACAGATAGTTTGAGAAACAAGGTATTAGAGGAATCTTTTTAAGAATTACTCAGAAATTTATTCCAAAGACTAACGTTTTCAACCCTGATTATATTAATTTCAATGAGCCTTCGTACGCACCATTTGAAAAAGTTGCTATTCCGATGCCTTATCATTAAATTAGCTATTATTAGTATTGTGGTGTTAACGTAAGTTAACCACTGTACTTGACTATTCACAGATTATCAAGATTAACTTTATCCTTTAAACAAGTTACTTCGTGTAATTTTCAATTTACGGCAACATTTCTATACGGTAAATTCTTATTTTTTGAATATTTATAATAAACTTCCGACATAAATGGAGGACCCCCAGTAGCTCAGAAGCTTCGAATTTGAGAAACAGTGACCTATGATAATATGATTCCAAAAACTTTTTATGTAGGGTGCAAGACTTGGGTATTGAATTTGAAAATTCTCTTGTTTTTCCTGCTATTGAATCTGGTATCGAATCCTGATATTGTATTATTAAGCGAAACCATTATGCTAAAAATCACTTTCACGTAATTTCCAAGCTGTTCATTCAAATATACTCCCCCACTGATAGGGCAGAGCCTCTAGAGACTGATATAACTTAACTGTTGGTAAAGGTCATTCTGTACAGGTCGAAGTTCTCTGATTCAGTAATGCGGTATGTGTCAAGAACTAGACATGACGTCACTATTTGAAGCGACCCCAATTAGACGCTGATAAATGCAGTAAACTTTCAACTGGTGATGAGATCACGATTACAGTGACACATTGAGGACGACATTTTCTGCTGGGTAAAAAGATCGTCGGGTACGGTCTAATTGCTTCTATAAAAGAACTTAAGAATCTAGCATCCCATCTCGATAGCTTACCAATTCTTTGCGAGAGTACACGGAGATGGGTACTGCTGTTCACTGTGATTCCAACCCACACCATTAGACTATCGCTTAAAAAAATTTTGGTTCCACCTTTGCTCAAGATAAAAGGGTACCTAAAATCCGAAGGATTGAAGCTGATCTTCGTTAATCAAATTATGGTGATCTCTTAGTATTTAAAAAGTTTAATTGCTGAATAAAAGTTCATTTTATTTCTTTCGTAAATATATTTGTAAAATAACTTGTTAACCTATTAAATTGTTAAATTTATTATTCACAAAAAAAAAAAAAAAAAAAAGTCATGTGCGCTCTCTGGTGGGTCTGTTATTTTTATGAAGCACTTTTATAATGAAATATGGACAAACCATCCCACCAATCCAGGTACTAAGTGTATTTTATTTTAATCTTTGAGATTCAATGTACTGAAGTACATTAATTTATAAAAGTACGCATACAGTATATATAGTTGTTCTGGAAATGCGCATAAATTTTTAAAATATTTCGAGGGAGACCCAAGGTATAAAAGTTTGGGAGCCTCCGCTCTAGTGGACAGTGTGGCCTATCACACTGTGGAAGACGCAGTACTTTGGTACAATTAATTTCGACCAAA
The DNA here is from genome assembly GCF_048544385.1 of Mastigoproctus giganteus. Classification (NCBI taxonomy): domain Eukaryota; kingdom Metazoa; phylum Arthropoda; class Arachnida; order Uropygi; family Thelyphonidae; genus Mastigoproctus; species Mastigoproctus giganteus. The sequence goes on from NC_143577.1 coordinate 257,118,485, forward strand.
GATGAAATTTGTCAATCTCAGTCAAAAATAAAAGAGAGAAACTTTTCCTATTTCGGAATTTTTTGAAGAAGGAACATTTTTTTCGCTTTTTTTTTTTTTTTTTTTTTTTTTCGCCCAACTAATTCGGCCATGATCGAATTAGTTAAGCGAAAAAGTTCAATTATTTTTTTCCAAACTAAAACTGAAGTTTTTCATCCTGCAAAACAGACACAATAGGCTAATGATGCTCAGATGCTTATTCTAAACAACTTCAAACGGAAAGAGATCTTCCAGGATTCGTACAGACTTACCGAAATATGAATCGCTGCAAAGTACCAAAGAATTTTGAGTAAAAGTTTCTGCTTTAAGAACAATAATAATTTGCTAAGCTGTTGACTGGTAAAATATACCTTCCCTAACAGTTGTGTAAATACATAATTTATGTACGGAATTACTGAATTGCAAATACATGTATATGATTTGTATAATGTATGTCCACAATCATTGATGTGTAAATACTGTATTAAATATAAAATGTGTATATAATATTTCGGCACGAGTCTACGTGTTCAGTATATGTAACCCATAGTATCTCATACCCTGACATGTAATTAGCACTTTGCCGTCCCGGGGTGGTTTCCTTTTCTGGAATAAACAGATAAAAAAAATAATAATAAGAAGAAGAAGTAACGACTATCCCGACCATCGTGTCAACCACCGGTATGGTGCAAAAGACCCTACATAACAGCCTAGCAGCAATAGGTCTCCCAGAGAACACCTACAAGGAATTCCAGAAAGTCGCAATCCTGAACACCTGTAGAAGACTCAGAGAGTTCCTCGACCAACAGTAACACCAGACATAACAACAACCACCCTGTGTAAGTGGTAGCAGTACCCCTCACGGAGCGGAATCCCCCAATCAGGGAGAAATAATATAAGAGCAACAACAACAATAATAATAATACTAATAACTAAATATATTAAAGTAGCACCGCTTTAGTCATTGTAACACAGCACATAAGGAGTCCTTAAACTTACAGTTAGTTAATAATAACAACTTGAGGGATAGCTGACTGAAAATAACACGCTGCTGCTCTTTTATTTCTACTTTCTTTAGACACTGCTAGAGGGGCCCAGAATGTGTAACTGCTCCTCTGAAAACGTGATGTTTCACTTAGCAATTGCAAAGATTATTGAGAATAACCTTGTTCTTCTTATAGAGGAGTTCTTTAGGCGCATTAGCAATTTAGGCCATATTGCGCCGTATGTAGACAAGATGTCGGTAAATTGCGTGTGTCTGTAGTCGATTTGCTGGATGAAAATCCCAAGGATGGACCCCATACTACATTCGCCTGAGATCGAGCCACGTCGTTGTGAAAGAGTCTCCCGAATGGTAAAATCGATTTCGCTTTCAATAAGAAAAAATGCCGATTTAGCTATCGGTTGCCATGTAAACGCTAACAACACCATCGGGTGTAAATTAATATGATACCGTTACTAAGCGAGTTCAAGGTTCGACGCCGGAAAGGCAAATAATTCCAGAAATTAAATAGAGCTGACGCTACTGCTGCAGGATAAAGATAAGATCAGACAACCGGCGATAGGGAAAATCTAAATAAGAATGGACACGCGTCCTGACGACAGGTCAGGGGAACTTAGAAACGATACTGCTACGATAGTGGAGAACGTGTTACTATCTGCTATCTTTCCATTACACGCATTATGAATTGCTCTACTCTGCTATCAGAGTTACGCCATTCATACCTTAGTCACATGACAATAGATGTTCTGCAATCGATTTAAAAACTGTTTCTTTTTTTTTTCTTTTTTTTTTTTAATACTCTCTGGTTAGAAAAAGGTAACTAGCAGATAGACAGAATGCAACTACTGAACTTGAAAACGATCTGGTTCGAATCCCTTCAATGCGCATGAAATGTAGCGAGAGCTTGTTCAGAGGGACCGACTTAACTGGGCTGAAAAGATTTCCCACATTTCGTTTATCTTATAAATAGACACGCCTCCTTTAGAACACACAATTTACAGGTACAATAAATGGATGCTTCGTGTTTTAATCTCCGAAGGTAATGCAAAAAAAAAAACAAAAACAAACGAAAGTTCACCCTGAAACAAGCGAACGGCTTTCCTTCCGAAAGTGAAATCCAAACCGAATCATTTTCTAAGAATTTAAAGTCGAGACCCACTGCTAATTATCCTCTTGAGACTTCACCTCCCCAATATGCGATGATGTTTACAAATGCCAATGATTAGCGTTAGCTGCTAATGTTAATGAAATGTAACTTGAAGTTTGAACATAAAAAATATGCCACGATTTAAATGTTTTTGTTTTAAGTTTTTAACTAACCAAGAAACAAAAATGTTATTTTTAGAACTGGAGAAGCCTGTAGTGATAAAATTACCTAAAAACATTATAGATCGTAATTACAATAAAAGAGGTTGGTTGAAAGAGAAACTTTTACAGTGACAATGTTGTTCAAGAGATTTTGCTCAATGAAATCTGAAGAACTCGTATGGAATCAAAATAGTTCTTCAATAAAACTTAAGTTTTCTATTAAAAATAAATAAAAATCGCAGGATTCACCGGTTAAAATGACTACGCAGAAAAGACAACAAACTCGTCACGCTTTATTCAATATCGGTCTCTCCTGAAATTCACTCCACATCCCCACTGCATTCCTTGAGAACAAAAAGCGACAAGAGGGAATTTGGTGATTGGAAAAGGTCGAGTCGAGGGCATGGCCAATGAAGAGGCGCGTCACTTTAAGATAGGAATCGTACAGATAATTAAATCGGAACCAGGACACAGAGATAAAGAATCCCTATTTCCCCTGATGGGGGCGAGTAGGACAATTGAAACTGGTTAAGGAGAGTAACATTCAATCTGTCGGGAGACTAACCTATGCGACAAGCTCGGTTATAAATCCAGTTAGAAAATACAATAAATTCAAATCTAGAAATTAGGTAACGTGCCTGAAATGATATGATAAGAGCGTTAATAGATAGTAATTGAGCACAACTGTCAGTGTACATTAATGGTTTTAAAGAAAACGCGAAGGCCCAAAAGTTTCCTTCCATTCTCATTATATATCAACCTAATTATTTTTCACGTGTCATCATAATTAATTTCTGTAAAATCTAGTTTTAGTTTATAACCAAAGGAATCAGGTAAAATTAGCTGTATTTGTTCTATAATACATTGATTACCAGATTCGCATGGTAAAGTTGCGAAGTACACTCCAGTATGAGTAATAAAATCATATTAAATATTTCGATTAAAATTAGTGGATTACTGAATTTCCAGAAAGCTCTTTTAATTAAATCAAGTTGCCTCGTGCCTTTCTTTTAAATGCATTTAATGTGAGTTTTATAACTACCAGCGTGAAAAAAGTTACACCTAACTCAAAAATTCGATACGTATTTCAAGTCATATTTCATGGGATTGACTTTAACTACGTTATAATATGAAATTATAGCACATTTTAAGGAATTTAGTTTCAAATAATTATTATACAGCCATCCATATAATTTCATCAGTATTTATTAAGCAGTAAACAATCTTTTTTAGAGTGAATTTGGGTATATTTTTTACGTCATTTGCATAAGTGTTTTTATATCGAGGTATTTTAATCTGATTATATTTATATCGAGGTGCTTTATTATTGTTATGATATCATTCAAATAAATGGAGAAGACAAGAGGTCCCAGGAAGGAGCTTCCGATCACAAGAAAAATGTTGACCATTTAATTTTATTAGACCCACAACCATAAAACATAAAAGGGCCCAAGAGATGGTCCTGAAAAAGTTATCATATTCAATAGTTTATTTAGGTAGAATATCAATTTTTTCCAAGATGCATCAATACTTTTCATCAGTATTTTCCTAAATCTGATCTAGAGAACAGGTTTTTATCATAATTCAAAAAAGGGCAGCAAGGGAAGGGTTGTGTAAGATAGGACCGAACGGTATAACTAAAATCTATTCCTAGAGCAACAAATAGAAACGAATTGAAGGATTTGTTTTGAAAAGAAGTAAAAGAACTGTAAAATTCAAACCTAAAATATTATCTAAGCTGATAAGAAAATTACTCACTGGTGGATGATAATAACAGATAGAAAGACTATAATAAGAGATGGAAAAAAGTGCCACGAAAATTTATAGAAACGAACTGCAAACCAAAACCAGAAGTCGGATCGCCTGTAAGAGGAAGAAGCTAACATATCACTAGATGAAATCAGAAATATCTTTAAGTGTTTAATAAATGGCAGGTCTCCAGAATATGATAATTTGTCTAGAGAGATGTTGAAAGCTAATAGTAAGAAAGGAATAAGAATGATACATTACTTACGCATAATAGAATTTGGAGGCCATTGGAATGAGAACCCACTTCCATCTGTTTCCGTTTCGTCGCCCAAACAAAAAAGAAAAGAAAAAAAAGGAGATAGCAAAACCCGTGGGAAGTTTGGAACTGCAAAGCCATGTTGCAAATACTTAGAGGGAAAAATACTACCCACGTGTTGGAGGTTAAATACATGAGGAACAAGTACAGATTTGAATGAGAAAGTTGTCAGAAAGGAAGTAGTTGGAGAGAGAGAGAGACAGAGAGAGAGAGAGAGAGAGAGAGAGAGAGAGAGAGAGATTTCAAACAGAGCTCCAGTTGAAAATACACATGGATATGATTTGTTACGCTGCATCTGCTTCATTGACTGTGTCAAGATTTTACTGGAGTAAAATATTGATGATGATATGACTTTTCAAAACACATCATTCACCTGCTATATGAAAACAATCAATTTTTAAACACGAACGTACTCTAAACTCCACTGAAAGGGATCTTAAATGTGAGCCAAAATATCTCACTCTGTTGGAGACAGTACCAAGAGGCAAAAAAAAAGTAGCCAAAAAAGAAAAAAAAAAAAAAAAAACACTACAGGATAGCCCAAGTACAAGGATTACCAAACTCCACCAGAAAATATTTGATAGCTGTCAACTAAAACAAAGTTTCAGCTGTTTAACAAGAGAGTGGTCTGATGACCGCATTGATTCAAGATTCAATCTGCAATCAGATACTGCCGAATTTGACCTTAATTTCTTATATCAAACTGAAATTGTACACACAGATCACATATTCTGCCCTGGTCTGGTCAGCGACTAAAGAAATACCATGTTAAGAATAGAGGAGAGGGGTGGTGATAATTAAGCACACAGGGCGCATATGAAGCGAAGACTATTTTCCACAAATTGGACGAGATTTTTTGGCTCGAGTGTCAAATTTTGAAGGCAACTGTGGAAAACCTAATACTCCGTCTTGATTGCTTATTGGAAAATAACCGTGGACATAACATGACTTGTGGAAATATTTTCGACAATGAGTATTCAGGAAAAATTTACCTTTCTGTTAACTGCGTAGACTTATTAATTTTTTTTAAATTAATTATTTTGCGCACTTCGGTCGTCAAATATCTTTTAATGTTTAAAAATCCAACACACGCTTGTAATAACATAGAAAACTGTTTTTCGATACAACCAATACCCTTCGAGTTACAAATGTTTGAATGCATACAGAGATATGGATGGAAAGGACCAGTATAAAATTCTGACATAATAATAAGGAACGTACTTTTGAAATAATGAATTAATTCACAGTGAATGAACGAGATCTAAAGAAGTTAAAAGAAATAAAAAAAAAGGAAAAGTAGACAATGTGAAATATGAAAAAAATGGTCCTTGAGGTTGTCACAGACATTCTCTCAGATATGCCAGGCAAGCTGTACTTGCTATCTGGGAGTCTTAAACGCTGATGGAACTGATATTCGGGTGACACTCAAGTCAAGTGGACCCAATTTCGGCGAAATCCGGACGGTCTGTGACAGCCAGATCCTCTGCTTGCACCTTCACAATGGTGGGACTGTTAGCAATCCTGGGTATAACCTCCATGCACAAGTACATAGTGGGTGACCACCCAGGTGTGAACCAACGTAAGCAGGGGTCGAGGTGTGGTGCCCACACCACGTGGAGGAATATCGCCCCTCTGTGGTACCAGGCAGTACTAGGTGGTACATGACTCTCATCAACCGGTGCAATACCACCACTTTGCTTATTGGAGGCTTGAAGTTGTGGAACCCATGTTTAGTCTCTACAGCTAAGTTCCGGTCAACCCTTCCCTATCTCTTCCATCATGCAGTATGATTGATGACTTTTGAGGTTATGATGAACATCGTGGAGAGATCCAATATTCCTTACATTTCGAGAGTACAGCTCTAAAACGGTGTTCGCAGGCCGGCCGCTAGTTAGTACACCGGACCGAACCTATTGGTAACTCTCTAGGAGGCTTCCGGATCAGCTAGTGTATAATCTTGCTATCTCTACTCTGCCAGATAGTGACTGGAGGGAGTCCGAGTAGTGTGTTTGCGGGGGGCATTGCCCAGGCCACGTTATGCCAAGGATCTGGGTATATTCTTACCATGTGTACGCCATATCCAAAAATTTCATTACTTCATACGGCATGTCCCACCCACTTTTTCTTTCTATTGACTACACCATGAATTGTATTGTCAAACTAATAGAGTAAGGTCATCTGCGAAAAGATCTGAACCTCCCAAGCACTTCTTAATTCATTTCACAAATATACGTGGTCTCAATTCTAATCTCAACGATGTCCATTTCCACTGGCAGACTGAATCTCAGTTATTAGTTGATTCAACTACTGATCATCTCAGTTGCCCAAATTATTCGCTGTATTATTCCCTTTCGCCTCAAAGGAGGAACTTGGGCATACGTCCATTCTGATATTCCCTATCAAAGACTTGGAATTTTGGAATCTCCTGTTTTCGATCTTCTCTGTCTTAAAATCTCTCTACCTCATTGTGTCAAATTCATCTGTTGTGTCTACCGTTCTCCCAACTCCACTAATCACTTGGAGCTTTTTGACTTCCTCTCTTTGCAACTTGGCTTTCTCCAGTCCAACTTTTCTCTGAGCGAGGTAATTTTCCTTTGTGATTTTAATGTTCACAACTCCAGCTGGCTTCCGTTTTCTAGTCACACCGACCCAACTGTTCGAGATGCTGAGGCTTTTCAATTACTAATGACCTTGCACACATTGTTCATTTACATACAAGAATACCGGACAATCCTGACCATAAAGCCAACATGCTTGATCTTTTTCTCAGAAACAATCCTTCTAAGTACATGGTCGAAGTGTAAGGTCTTTTAGGCAACTCAAATCACAACTTGGTGACTGTCTCTTCTCCAATTGAGCTTTTATCTCATGGCTATTACCAACCTCGTATTGTTTCGCATTACAAAAATGCAAAATGGGATGACCTGCGAGATTTATTTTCTTCTTTTCCTTGGTCGGATTACTGTTTCAAAACTTCTGATGTCAACGTTTGCTCAGATCGTGTCAGTGAAATTATTCTTGCAGGAATGGAATCCTTTACCCCATACTCCACTTTAAAATCTCGTCCTTTATCTAAACCTTGGTTTTCCAATAAATGTGCTAAGGCCGTTCAATAGAAGAACGTTGCATATCGTAATTGGTTAGTTTCTAATTCTTCAGTTTAATTTTCTGCCTACACCAAAGCTCGCAACAATTGTAAAGCAGTTATCAATCAGTCCAAACTATAATTTGACCAGGCTAAGAGTAGAAACGCTCCTTGCCTTAATGGTAGCCGAGCATTCTGGTCTCTTGCCAAAGCTTTTGGCCGCAACTTTTGCCCATATCTGCTCCCGCCTCTGTCCAAACCAGATGTTTGTGTTGTCACTTCAGCCAAGGATAAAGCTGACCTGCTACCATCCCATTTTTCTTCGAACCCATGTATTAATGATCTTGGTAAAAACACCTCCCACCATTCCTAACACTCTCTATTTATACCACAGAAGGTGGTATAACGGAATACCACTTTTGACGGAATACCACAGGAGGTATTCCGTCAAAAGGAAGTAGGAAGGATTTTGATGAATCTTGATGCTAAGAAAGCTCCAGATCCCGATGGTATTTCTCCACTTGTTCTCAAAACCTGTGCTCCTGAACTTACTCCTGTTCTTTGCCGCCTTTTTTCAAGTTCTTATTCCAAAGGTGTTTTTCCTTCTGCTTGGAAATTTGCTCATATCCAGCCAGTTCCTAAAAAAAGAGTGACAAATCCCTCCAATTCAATTATCGTCCCATTGCAATTACGTCTGCTCTTTCTAAAGCAAAGGAGAAATCAATTAATCGCCAACTCTTAAACTACATAGAAACCTTTTGTCTGATCAACGATTTCCAGTATGAATTCCGTCATTGTCGATCCACTGGTGATATTCTGGCTTATGTTATCTATTTATGGACAAATTCAATGGAAAAGTTCGGTGAAACAGAAGCAGTTGCTCCTGACATCTGAAATGCTTTCGATCGTGTTTGGCATAAAGGTCTTCTAAACAAGCTTCCATCTTATGGTTTGCCAACTGTTTTTAGTAATTGGTTATCCAGTTTTCTCTCTGATCGCTCACTGAGGGTGACGGAAAAGGAGAAGACAGTAGAAATTAAGCAAGAAAAAAGATAAAAGACAGTGGAGAGCAGAAAATGGTGTTGCCTGTCACACCCAACAAGGTTATCATTATACATCTAAATTACAAGGGGAAGTCTTAACTAATAATAACTCTTAATTATTACACCACAAGGTTTAGCAGCAATATATACACCCGACAAGAGGTTACCATTATGCATCTTTATTAGAAGGGGAAGTCTTTTTAATAAAACTCTTAATTATTTAACCACAAGGTTAAAACACTAGTATATACAAAATAAATCAGTTAAAAAACGAAGAATACGTAAAAATGTGGTCATGACATGAAGAAAAGTACAAATTATATGGGTAATAGTATTAATACACATATGTAATCAAAATTCTTAAGTATATACAGAGATATAATAGAAGGATACACAAGAGCTGAGAACAGCTGGGAAAATTAAAATGTGAAACAGCTCAAAGTAGCAACTGATTACACAAGGGGATTAAAAAAGAAGATTTAAAAATGGTGTGGCAGGAGCAACAAACGGAAATAAAGAAAAACAAAAAATCAATGATAATATGCACAACAATAAAAAAAAAAAAAAAAACAATCAATGCTATCATACTGGAACCATTGCCATTCAGAATGATGAATATTTTACATTTTTACAATGTAATATTTTTGCATTTCTTAGATTCAACACCAAGACACTCATTTAAATATCTGTGCAACTAACATATGAACATGTAAACTATTAACATATCAACGTGTGACCTGTCAGCATACCAAAACAGAAAATGAAACGGAGACTCGCAAAGATGAAAGTTCTCGGTTCACATAAAAACTATTAACAAGAAAACTGTTAGCAAACGAAAACAGTAAATGAAAACAGAGGCTTTCAAGAGGTGAAAGTTCTCAGTTCTGAACCTAGTAAGAGGCTTCCAACAGTGAAAGTTCTCACACTTTAAAAGGTGATAAGGATCTCACGGAAGAAACTTCGCTATTAGTGAGGCAGTATTGAGGCATGAATAGCACTTCTTCTTTTGAAGGCCCTGTTGGCATAAGAATTAAACAGAATAAAAAACACATTAGTTTCAACGATCAGTTCCTTGTGTTCAATAGAGAAGTTTGAAATGGCACAGTATAAATCAAGTCTCAGGTCACAATAGGAAGGGTAGTCAAAAAAGACACAGTCTGCAGTTTCAGTAGCACCACAACGGCAAAGCGGTGTGTCCGAAAGACCAAACGACAAGAGTTTGGAGTTTAAGCTCCCATGTACAGTAAGGAGGAAAAGTAGCAGAAAGGCTAGGAGATAATCAAAGCATTTTTTCTTCTGAAATTCCTTGACGATGGGGAAGTAACCTCTAGTAGCAGCACCAACAGAAGAATTAGACCAATCCTGTTGCCACATATTATTAAAATGCACTCTGATCCTCTTCTTTTCAGAGGAAACATCTTCATCAAGATTCAAGGTAAAACCACTAATGGTAGCAGAGTAACATCTTTTTAACGCCTTTGAAGTGCAATATCGATATAGAAGGTATCGATATTGCACTTCAAAGTGTATTGGCAGTCGACCTAGCATTACCTGAAGAGCAGATGTAGATGTAGTTTTGCATGATCGAGATAAGAGTAGGAGAGCAGCTCTTTGAGCCTGCAGAAGTTAGGAATAGGAATTTTTCCAGCAGGGATAAGGAGGTGATTATTCCCTTGTATAAGGCAATGGTCAGGCCACACCTTGAGTACTGTATACAGGCCTGGAGGACTCATTTCAAGAAGAATGTAGAGCTGCTGGAACGAGTACAGAGAAGGGCAACAAGATTGGTGAATGGAACAAAGGGGTGCTCTTACGAAGAAAGGCTTAAGTTTTGCAAATTACAGTGTCTGGAGACTAGGCAACAGCGAGGTGATCTGATAGAGGTGTAGAAAGCCTTGAATGGTTTGAGCATGCTCAATGCTAATGGGATTCTTCCTCTTGCTCAGAATAATCACCTGAGAGGGAATAAACTCAAACTGAGGAAAGACAGATGTAGGATAGATGTGCGGAAATTTGCCTTTAGCCAGCGGGTGGTTGGTTGGTTGGTGGAACAGACTTCCATCCCTTGTCGTGGAAGTTGAAAGCCTAAATAAGTTTAAGGCTCAGCTGGACAGGTATTTCGAACGAATAGAGGGGTGAAGTGGAAGTGGTTATTTATTTATTTATTTATTTTGGCTGATGCTGCATAAGCTTGCTTTCTTGCATCAAATGCCTCTACTAATGCTAATGCTAAAAAGTTGTTTGATAATAGCAACCTTTTTTGCACGGTAACTCCAAGCACCAACACCGTGATGGCTAAAAAGATGCAATTATAATATAGTCGAAGCGTGTGTACTTTGATACCACAGTCTTCTTCAGCAATTTGCTTTAATCTAACCTTAATATTTTACATTTATCCTTAATGTACCTGACATGATGCAAGAAACTACCCCGCTCATCAAGCCAGGTACCAAGATACTTGACAGTTGAGTTGAAGCGAATGGGGATTTTATAGTTGGCGACCGATCCGGATTCAATTTACCCTTAAGTAGCATCTGACAAGTCTTGGCAGTTGACACTTGTAATTAGTGGATGGATGTCAAATTAAAAATTATTTCATAACAAAGTTAGCTGTATCTTCCAGGCATTTTCTAGATTTTCCATTAATGATAACAGTCTGCATAAGCAACCATGTTAACATTATCAAAGGATTTTGAAAGCCAACTGTCAAAAACAATATTCCAACACAGGGCCCAAGAATAGACCCCTGTGGGCAGCCCCTAGTAACACAGCGAGTAATCTCTTAAAAGTCAGAAGTGACTTTAATATGACGGTCCGTAAAATAATTCTTTATGACATTATAGATAGGCGTGGAAACCTGGGCATCCCGGGAATTCTTGAGGACACTTTGCCACCAAAGTGTATCAAAGGCCCCCTTAAAGTTCACAAAGGGACCCAGGACATATTTAGAGGGGGAGAGGTCACGATAATCCAACATCTTATGAATAGCGTCGTCAGTTCCACGACCTTTGGCAAAGCCAAATTGAGCATTGGAAATAAGTCCTTTTGCAATAAGACATAAGACGTTTTGCAATAAGTTTTTCAAAAGCCTTGCCAAGGTAATAGACCTATAGGAATATGGAGAATCAGGTGGTTTATCAGGTCCCTTAATTAGTATTTTAAGTACAGCAATTTTCCAAACAGAAGGGAAGATTCCATCAGGAAGACAGGTGTTAAAGAGATAAATAAAGACATCAGGAAGTATTTTCCAGGAACGCTTAATGATCTCAACTTCCAATCCATCAAAACCAAAACACTTGCTCGATTTCAAAGACATGATACCGGTGTTAACTTCATCTTTGGTAAAACCTGGTTCAACAGGAGAACCAGAATATCTAAGATTTTCTTCCACAATACTGGATTGATCATAGGATAATTCAGCATCAGCATCTTGATGAATGATGACATTGAGAATCTTATTGACTGAGTCAGCCCAAGATAACGTATCAGTACTATCGTCAAGTTTGGTAGAGGTGAAAACTTCATTAAGGGAAAGTTTGCGATTGATTAATTTATAAACTAGCCCTCAGGGATCATTATTTCCCTGAGAGGTAACATGGGCCTCCCAAGTTGCTCTTTTGGATTTATAAATCTCTTGGTGATAGCATCGTCTGGCATTCTTACATCTGGATAACAAAACAGCAATCTCTAAATTGGAACGAGAAGAGGATCGTCTGTCCCTCTGATAATCTCTTCTGTAGGACTAGGTGTTCTTTTTAAGATCCGTGAGAGCAGGAGACCACCAGGGCACATGATAGGTATCTTCTTCCGCAGCGTGATACTTTCATCACAAGCCTGTAATTTCAGACCTTCCACTAAGTTAGTTAAGGTATTAGCATTCAGAGTTTCAATGTCCGTGAAGGAAATTTCAGAGAAGGAATTCTTTAGCAGTGATTCAAAAAGAGGCCAGTTAGCAGATTAGTGTGAAAGAACGCCGACACAACAACGGAAACAAAACGGTACAGAGGGACTTTATTCAAAAATGGTAACATAGCATTGGCTGCCATGATTCAGATGCATCACTGCCAAAGATGGAACAAAGGGTAGAGGTGGTCCTCAGTAAGAGATATGGCCACCCCTAATGCCGATGTACCGCCTGTCCATACTTATAACAATGTTGTTGATAAATTCTTCATCGTCTATTCCTCTGTCAGCGCCATCTTCAGCTGGTGAACATTTTCTGGTGGGTGTGCACAAACATATCTAACACATATGGGAGACTCTGGGGAGACGCTAGACGTCCTCCCAGAGCCTCCCATATGTTTTCGATGGGATTTAGATCGGCGGAGGAACGGGCAGTTCAATCCATACGAACAATGGCCCCACTTTCCAAAAACATATCAACAATTCGGATGATAACGATATCATTTATGGATGATATCGTTATCATCCATAAACACGAACTCGGGACCAATGATATCTCGGAACAGACGCACATGGGGAAGAATTACCTGAGTACAGTAGCGTGCACCAGTTACAGTACCGCCTTCCAGTATCTGGAGTTGTGTACGTCCATCCAAGATAATGCCTCCCCAGACGAGAACACCTCGACCGCCATATCGATCCCTTTCAGTGATGTTTGCGGGGTGATACCGTGTGCCAACCTCTTGCCAGATTAGCTGACCTCCAGAATCGCTGCTGAGACTGAATCTACTCTCATAAGTAAAGAGTACCTTAAGTAAAGATTTTATGGTTGTAATCTTTAGAAATAGTGTTGGTCCTTAAGTTTTGCACACCAGTGTACATACGCATAGATGTCCTTTCTATATAGTTGTACTCCCCAAATTCCAATTCTGCATTCCTTATATATGTGTGACACCATGTCTCTGATATATCAACTTTTTGATCAGCACTTCAGATTCATCTAATTTATTTACTACACTCCTATAATTGGTGTAGATGCAAGTATACATGAACCTGTTCTTAATACATACACATATACACATACATGTCCTTTCTATACGTATTGTACTCCCCAAATTCCAATTCTGTATTCCTTACATCTGAGTGACACCACGTCTTTTATATCTCATCAATATCTGCCTTTGGTGCCTTGATCAGCACTTTAAATTCATCTGATTTATTTACTGCACTCCTATAATTGGTGCAAGTATATATGAACGTGTTCTTACTCTTAATTACTGTAACACAACCCATGTACTTATTTGTGGCATGATGACTCCCACTAGTCCTTGAAATCTCCAGCACTTTGCTCTCCAGGCTGCTGCTCAGTGCAAGAATCACTTTCAGCTCTGCCTGCGGCTAGTTAATCTACTGGTCTGTGTATCAACCCCCCACCCAAATAGCAGTTTTGCGACCAACCCGTCCCTGCGGAAGCAGTCTCTCCTGTCAGATTTCTTTTATAGATGGTTTGAACCTCGGAGGATCATTACATGACTCGGAGATGTATGTGACATTGTCTAAGATAAGAAGGGATTTAGGAGAAATAATGTCTAAAGATTCAAGTAAAATAACAAAACCAGCGTCTAATAGAATTTATGGTCTCTGGGCTGACGTGGAGGCAGTGACAACAGCTTTGGTAGCACCAAATGAGCACCTTAAGGTACGTGCTAGGGATCCGGGGGAGAGTGCTTCTCAGATAAAAGAAATGTTAGATTACTAGATTGAACTTCATAAGAAGCCTTATGCAGAGGTATTGCGGCAGGATCTCAAGTTGGTTGATCCTGTTGTCAACCAGAATAAACCGAGATCAAAACAGAGGACTGACAATGCAAGTCGGGATAAATTCTTATCAGTTCCTAGAGGTGTGGCTGATCCTCAGAATCTAATTATTTTTAGGCCTATTGAGGACCCTTCCTTGACATTAAGAGTGACCACAAGGAGATGAAAGTAAAAGGTATCTGTCTCCTTAGGAATAGGGGGATCCTTGTGGAGACCACAAATTCGGTAGATGCTAATAGGATCCATTCTGTTCCTGCTTTGAAAGAGATAGTAGTAGTAGTAGTGGCATGTGATGCAAGAAAGCAGTGTATGAGCTTATGCAGAATCAGCCAGAAAAAAAAAAAAAAAAAAAACACACCAATCCCTCCAAATGCCTGTCCAGTTCCTCCTTAAATTTATTCAACCTATCAACTTCCACAACGACAGATGGAAGTTTGTTCCAGCAATCAACTACCCACTGGCTACAGGCAAACTTCCGCACATCTAATCTACATCTGTCTTTTTTTAATTTGCATTTATGCCACCTTAGGTTCGTAATCTGAACAAGTGGAAGGATCCCATCAGAATTCAGCGTGCTCAACCCATTCAAGGCCTTATACACTTCAATCAGATCACCACGCAGGTACCTAGTCTCCAGCCACTGCAATTTGCAGAACTTAAGCCTCTCTTGGTAAGAGGATCCCTTCATTCCCCTCACCAATCTTGTTGCCCTTCTCTATACACGCTCAAGCAAATCTACATCCTTCCTAAAATGAGGCCTCCAGACCTGTATACAGTACTCAAGGCGTGGCCTGACCATTGCCTTATACAGAGGGACAATCGCCTCCTTTTCCCTGCTAGCAAAATTCCTATATATCATTGACAAAACCCCATGACCTGCCCTGGCAGCCTGTTTGCATTGCTCAGAAAACTTCATATCTGACTGCACAATTACTCCCAGGTCTTTTTCATTTTCTACCACACAGTTGGTACGTTTCTCTGGGGTTACTTCTACCCATATGCAGTACTTTGCATTTGTCAAGGTTAAACTTCAGTTGCCACTTCTTAGTCCATCTGCTCAAATTATCTAGATCCTGTTGCAGTAGCACACTGCCATTACTGTCAAATAATTACTGTCTACAATGAAGAAACCTCGGTTATCTGATCCAACAGTGTTAATATATAGTGTCCCTCGTGAATTTGCTAAGGAGGAAATACTTGATGATCTTTTCGTTAGAAATCTAAAAGACTATGGTTTCTCGCAAGATGAAATTAAAGACGAGGTGACTTTCAGATTTAGTTCTGGATCGGGTGCAAAGGTGGTTAATTGGATGTTTGGATTCAGTCCTCGCATGATGCGGTATATTTTAGATAGCGATAGAATCTATCTAGGATTTACATCACACAGATTCCGTAAGTTTACGATTGTAAGCAAGTGTTTCCGTTGTTTGGAGTATGGCCACTCGGCACAATTTTGTTCGCATAAGGCAATTTCTTGTGGACACTGTGCAGAGGGTGGTCATGTCTACGGAAATTATCCCCATAAAGATGACTCTCCGAAACGTATCAACTGCAAGAGATGTGGTAGAGATTACAATAATTCAGTAAGGGATGCCAAGTGTCCAGAATACTCAAAAGCAGTACAACTTACGAACCAAACACGAGCGATAATGGTTCAAATTCAGCAACAGCATTGGCCGACAAGAATCCAATTTTAGGTAATATTATATATGAGGGGATAAAAGTTCTTCTGCAGATAAATGGTCAGCGCTGCAGAGTGGCAATGGATGAGATTAGAATAACAGCATTTGAAAATAATTTTGATATTATTTGCATACAGGAACTCTTTCATTCTTTGCAGGTAGGCGGTGGGGCCCACACAGTTATGGGCTTTCCCACCTCAGCAAGAATTATTCATTCGCTTGACAAACCTCCAAAAAGTGCCGTAGTCGTTATAAACAATGATCTGGTTGTTACCAACATTACAGGTCTGTGCACGGACACTGTGACCTGTTTAATGATTAACACAGTTAAAGTAGATAGTCAAGAGACTCAAGACTGGATGTCTACGGTGAATTCCATAATTAACATCCTATTCCCCAAAGTTATATCGGATCTAGATTCACCTGAACAAATGCAAATACGTCATGATAATGAAAAGTATGAAGGACCATGAGACATTGAACCCTTTTCACTCCTGTATTTGGGCTCTGCCGTGGCAAAGCTCAATGGTAAGAAATAGAAATATTTCCTCGTCAATGGAAAATACTCTACTAAAGATACTGCACAAGCCTGGGAAATTAATATCAGATCCACGGGCCTACAGACCTATTTCGCTTATAGCAAACATGGGGAAATTGTTTGAGCGAATGTTAGCCCCAAAGAATCCAAAAAATGCTAGAAGATCATCAGTTATGTTCAGAAGCACAATACGGCTTCAAGAAAGGACGGTCGATTGAAGACGCTATAAATCTTCTGACCAACTGTGTCCAACTCACCTGCTAAATACGTACTCGCTGTGTTTGTGGACTTTCAGAGCGCGTTTGACACTTTATGGTGTGAAAGTGCCCTCAGGAGCTTGAGATCCGCAGAGTGTGATGCGTATATCTACAGTGTTATGCGATCGTTCTTTAGCGAAAGACACATTAAGGTGGTGGCAAAACATCTTACGTACTGGGCTCAGATTTCAAGAGGATGCCCCCAAGGATCAGTTTTGGGACCTCTCCCCTGGAACGCTGTGCTGGATCAATGGTTAACGCGGGAACACAATGGTATCAGTAAGATAGCCTATGCGGATGATTTGGTGATCGTTGCTGATGGAAACACAAGGAGAATAACTGAAGAGCAAATACAGCTTATCTTGGATGACTTTATGTCATGGGCTACAGTCAACAAATGAAAATATCCCTCAGTAAAACCAGTTTTATGACTTTTAAGAACACAACAGACCGCCAGAATCGGACTAAATAATACCCAAATACTATATGTATCCGAAACTAAGTGTTTGGGAATCACCTTAGATGATAAACTCAGTTTTCTGTCTCATGTGTCAAACCTCAGGGACAAAATCCGTTTTTCACAATCTCAGTTATCAGAGTCTCAAGGAAAGAGTGGGGATTATCAAAGAATACCTTGAACCTCTACTATAAAACCATATTTTTGCCTATTATTTGGTACCAAATAAGTATTTGGTACCAAAAAGTATCAAAGGTAAAAGTGAAACAGCTTATTTCCACACGAAGATCAGTTCTTTTGAATGGTTCGATTCCTGTAGATTTATATATTGCTTTTCGGGGTTTGATTTACTACCTAAAAAAAGGACAGTCTAAGAAAATGCTTGGAATTACGACTGACCCAGCCAGCGACTTTAAAAGGGAGAAGAAAAGGCTTTGAAGGAATTTACTGTTGTTTGGCAAAAAATATGGGATGAGAGCGAATTTGGGCTTGTAACAAGAAAATATATTGCACAAGTGGAATTCTGAACAACCCCTGGAGTTATTTCGTGGTTTAGACCTGCTATGACAACTTCTTATCTGCTAACAGGGAGCCTGGAGCCTGATCCGTACTGCACATGTGGGGAATATGAAACGTGGATTCATGTACTTCTGAACTGTCCAACGTACTCTCAACTTATAACGGATTTAATGTCTGCGGTTCCAAACTTATTGGAAAATAATGTAAATATCTTAGTTGAAGACCATAATAACTTTGCTGCTCTGCAAACCTTCTCAAGATCAGTTTTCATATTGAGGACTCAGCTAAGAACTTCAGTTTCTTCTGGGAATTGACTTCACAAATGACCAAAAGACAAAAGGTTTAAGTGTAAACAGAAGATTTAAGTTAATTGTTATTGTGTTGACTTATATGGATTGCTATTGTGTTGATTTATGTTAATTAATGTTGCATTGATTTTGGCCAATTGTTATTGACAAAATTTATGTCAATTGTTATTGTAAAGATGTATGTTATATATTGTTTTCTTCGTTCTCAGTAATTCAGAGACTCTGAGCATATTTTAAAAAACAGTATTGTATATATCTGTTTAATATAATAATTAGTGAGTGTAAGTGAGGATAATTTGTGGAAGTTCTCCACTAGTAATTCATTTGTTGACACCCACTGGTATTGCACTACATCCGTTGGTGCAGGACTTGTGCATTCGGCACAAATACACAACGTAAACCCGGGGGGCCCAGAGAAGGGCACTGGGCAGCAGCTGTCTAGTACTGGGGGTGGTAAAATACCTCGCACATGTTTTTAGGCTAGATTTGTTGAGGTTCTACGCCAAAACAGATGAACCAGGTGGAGATGGGCTTTTGCCTAGGAGCCACCCTTGACTCTGGGATACACGTATGAAGTGCACCAGGAGGTATAATATAATGTCTTGTATATGTGTAACGAGAATGTTAATGTATATAAAATTGTATATATATATTTTTGTAAATATTGTATATATATATATATATATATATATATATATAATCATTGTGTGTGTACAAATAAATGAATGAAATGAATGAATGCTAACAAACACAGACCAGGCTGGGGAAAATTCTATCCCATGAGCCTTTCTTGCACAATCTTTCGAGGGCCGAATTGATTGACAAGGCTCTCATCATATATTCCCTCCTATCTATCGTGTCCGGGCAGAACTGCAGACACCAAAGTTAACCCTAACTCGTATTCGGTATTTCAACTACCGAAAGCTTACATTAATAAATATACATTTCTATTGCAATTATTCATTATCCATTTATATGTCACTCTTCTGCCATCTACTGCCATTAAAGAATTTTTTTCTAATACTTGTGTATTACATTTATCGGTTTATTTATGGTAGGAAAAAATAAAGATTTATTTAAAATTTTTAGTGAATATACTGAAGGCTGATCTCCCAAAGATAATGAGATCCATGCTGTACATCACTGAATAGGATGCTTGTCACAAACTTCAGAGCAAACATCCAGTTTAACAGCGGAGACATTGGAGTAATCAACAATTTTTTTATTCCTTTCTTGTTTTCTTTTTTTTTTCAGATATACAAAAAACGCATGCTTCCTTACATCATTTAGTCATTATAAAACTAATACTAATACTGTTCGGAGCAACCCTACAAGATGGCTGAGTTGGTCGGTCTCAGGCGAGGGTAATATGGTTTTCCCTTCGGAAAGTCCGGTTTTTTTGTACAGAAAATCGACCGCCGAACACATCCAATTTATAGACAGTATATACGGAGTAATATGACCTTAGTCGCTGATGCTCCTAAAACCCTACTACAACTCATGATTGGCCCCCAGAAAGGTTGCTTGGTTGATATGTTGTTTAATGGCAAAAGGGCTGCTAAGGCCATGTTGTGTCTCAGTCCAGAAAGGATGGGACTCATAACTGTTATTGAAAAAGTTCAAAATGTTAAAATTTTAACAGGGATATGATTTCGCTTCGCTGCTAGGAGCCGCAACTTCTTTTTAAAATTTTAATAATTAAATAATTTTTCATGCAGCCGAGTTCTGTATATAGGAAAGTTCCTAAACACCTGGGTTGTTGTTGTTGTTGTACTAGGGTTTTAGGAGCATCAGCGACTAAGGCCATAGTGTTCCATGTATACTGTCCGTAAA
This sequence comes from Mastigoproctus giganteus, assembly GCF_048544385.1. Classification (NCBI taxonomy): domain Eukaryota; kingdom Metazoa; phylum Arthropoda; class Arachnida; order Uropygi; family Thelyphonidae; genus Mastigoproctus; species Mastigoproctus giganteus. Next base: position 257,138,322 of record NC_143577.1, read on the forward strand.
TTGCGTGTGTTCTGTGGTTTATTTTCTGTTTACTGGACGAAAAACCCGAGTTTCCGGGTGAAAAAAACCATGCTACCCTTGCCTGATACCGACTAACTTAGCCACGTTGTGAAAATGTCCATAAAAAGTCCTCATGTCATCGATGGGTTTTGAACTTGTGTCTTTTCCACTCGGTAAGGGGAGAAAGATAATTCTACCAAGTGCGTTACTCACGAAGGGCGACCTCTTGGGATACTAAAATATTTACTTTTAGTAGTGATAATCACGTATTGGGATGTAACTTGAGATTTTTTTTTTTTTTCAATCGTAAGAAGAATTAAAGTTAAATGAACAAATCTTAATTTCAGAACTGTGGTTAAAATTTGATAATATTAATTTCTTAAAATTTTAAGATGAACATTCTAGCTGTAATTGCGACGCTATGCTAGTTAAATGGTTTCAGGTAGGTCTAAACTAATTTTTCATTAGAGAACACGTTTTTTGCGAATGCCAGTCTTTTCTTGAATACTATTTACAAAGAAGATATCAATAATAAACAAAATACGAGGGGGTATCAAAACGTTCGCACCCTTACCTAGAAATAATATCCTTAAAAAGGTGAAACTTTACAAGAACTTTAATCGTTTCTATGCACTCTCCATGTATAGTAACACATTTCTCCCATCTATGGATCAGTTGTTTAATGTCTTGATCAGAATCCGCACTTTTTGCCTGAAACCACGATTCCACTTAATTGATGACTTCCTGAAAGATGAATCAAAGCGGCGTCCACGCAATGGTTTCTGCATTTCTCGAAACATGCTGCAGTAGTTTGAAGCCGCACTGGGCAACAAAGTTCGTGGTGGCAATGGCCGTGTGAGCCGGTGCATTGTTTGACAGAAAACGGACACTTTTTGTTTATCATTCCACGTCTTTTCACCTTCAAAGCATCGCGTAACTTTTTCAAAAGATTTCTGTAGTATTCTCCGGTAAGTGTGGAACCACGAGGTAGGTAATTTGTCAAGATAACCCCTTTTCTGTACCAAAACACGGACAACATCACCTTCTTCGCACATGGAGTAGTCTTTGCCTTTTTGGGCAGTAGGTAGGAGGTGTGTTTCCACTGCTTTGACGTGTCTTTCGTCTTCGGATAATACTGGTACACCCAGCATTCGTCATTTCTCACCAACTATTCAAAAAAAGTTCTCAACATCCGCATTACACAAATTCAACAGTTAGCGAGAACACTGCATTCAACATTGCTTCTGAAAAGGCGTCAGCAATCTTGGAACCCATCGTGCGAAGACCTTAGACATGTGCAGATGGTCGTGTAAAATTCTGTGGGCAAACCCATAACTAATGGGTCTGCCCACAAAATTTTTTTCGGTGTTTATGAATGATATTTTTTCGGTGTTTATGAATGATATTGATGATGGGATATCAGTTTAATGTCCAAGTTTGCAGATGATACAAAGTTGGCAGGGTTGTTAAGGACACTACTGACGCTATGCTGCTGCAACAGGATCTGGAAAGGTTGAACAGATGGGCTGAGAGGTGGCAAATGAAGTTTAACATTGACAAATGTAAAGTACTACATATGGGAAACAGTAACCCCAGAGCAACGTATCAACTCTGCGGTACTACACTGACAGTGGTGGAGAATGAAAAGGACCTGGGGCTAATTGTGCAGGCAGATATGAAGTTCTCTGAGCAGTGCAGACGAGCTGCAAGAGTAGCTCATGGTGTCTTGTCAATGATATACAGGAATTTTTCTAGCAGGGATAAGGAGGTGATTATTCCCTTGTATAAGGCAATGGTTAGGCCACACGTAGAATACTGTATACAGGTCTGGAGGCCTCATTTCAAGAAGGATGTAGAGATGCTGGAACGGGTACAGAGAAGGGCAACAAGATTAGTGAATGGAACAAAGGGTTGCTCTTACGAAGAAAGGCTTAAGTTTTGCAAATTACAGAGTCTGGAGACTAGGCACCAGCCAGGTGATCTGATAGAGGTGTACAAAGCCTTGAATGGTTTGATCATGCTCAATGCCAATGGGATTCTTCATCTTGCTCAGAATAATCACCTCAGAGGGCATAAATTCAAATTGAGGAAGGACGGATGTCGGATAGATGTGCGGAAATTTGCCTTTGGCCAGCGGGTGGTTGGTTGGTGGAACCGACTTCCATCACTTGTTGTTGAAGTTGATAGCCTAAACAAATTTAAAGCTCAACTGGACAGGTATTTCAAACGAACGGAGGGGTGAAATGGGAGTGGTGTGTGGTTTTTTTTTTTTTTTGGCTGATGCTGAATAAGCTTGCTTTCTTGAATCATATGCCTCTACTAATGCTAATGCTAATGCTAATTCCCACTGCATTTGCGATGAAATTAATTGCCACACGTCTGTCACCCAGCACCAGCTGCTCAACCTTTGCAACCGTCTCGTTGTCTAGATGTTGATAGCCTTCCTTCTCTTGATTCGTCGAAGACACTTGTACGACCGCACTGGAATTCCCGTTTCCACTTTTTTACAGTATCATAGGATGGACAATTCTGCCCATACACAGCTTTCATTTCTTCTTCAGTTTCCTGAGCCCTGCAAATGCAGGAACTTGATCACTGCTCGATACTCCACTTTGTCTACCACAGCTTCCTTCCTCAGATTCCTGGCTCCACATGTAGTGTACGATAACCTAAGGGAATTAAATTTTTTTTCATGTTGGTTATTGAATATGTAGACAAATTATATTAAAAACGGCATCTTTCTACTGATGTTTTATCTAGGTCAGGGTACGAACCTTTTGATACTCCTTGTATGCTCGTAGCTTTTCTAATAATAAATTTCTCGATACTGATAACCCTACACTAAATAATACTACACTAACACTAAATGATATGCATATCTTGAATACAAAGGTGACTTAATCAATAATAAATCGGTCAACTTATGAGTGCCGGGCACTCAGGATGAAAGGTCCTTAGTCACGAATGGTCGTTAGTGTAGTATCTCAAATAGAGAGCTTTATGGTAACTGAAAAAAGTTTCTAGTATCCCGGCTTGATCTAAAACTGAGGAACTAACGAAAGGGCGGCACCTGGAACATTAGTTCATCTCCGCCTCGTATCTCTGTGAAGAACAGTACCATTGTAGAAGGACCAGAAATGATTAGTGTATTTTTGTGTATATTATGTGTGTTCTGTTCTGGTCTCTTGGCTACCCAAAAGCATCAGTCACCTGCACCGATGATTCTGGGTTCTCGTCCACACCACAGGAAGGTGGGCCAGTCCCAATGGAGCTCGCACTGTCTCAATTCGAGACTCTGACCCACCTGATGTTGGCAAAAGATGGGCCAGATTCTTCTGGGGGTCCACTCTAAAGGAGGGGGGAAAAAGTTCCCGTGGTGTTAAAAAAAAAAGAAAATAAAAAATAAAGAAATAAAATAAAACTGAATAAATAAAACAAATTAAATAAATAAATAATAATAAATAAATAAATAAAAAATATATATATAATTAAAATATATATAATAATAGTATATAATAAAACACACAGCTAATGAGGTATGAGGTATGAGGTATTGAGGGTCTAGCGGCTCCTGGGATTTCTCCCATCTCCGCGAATGTTCTATGTATCGGTGACAGTACCCTGTCAAAGCCAGAGATTTAGAAGTGTGTGAGTCATGAGTAGTGTTATATGTTGTGCCCATTGTTTATCCGGCTTATTGGCCGCCAGGCTCCTAATGGGACCAGACGTTGCCCATACCTCGCCACGTGGAGGCTAGCCGGGTGTTACCATTGAGTCAATTGTACTCTGGCAGGTCCTGCCACTTACTTTCCTGGGATTTTAGTGGCTAGGACCTAAAATAAAATTGGAACGACCGCGGTTGATTTTAAATCACTTACATTAAAGCACTAATATGGGGTTTGACGCTGAAAGCCTGTTTCTAAAGTGCCTAAAAGGTTGGGCGAAAATTTTTGGTGTATTTTAAATTTGGACGTGTAGGGCTATACGCTGTGCAAGAAAAAGTGCTGGGAGGGGAGAGTGAAGGCTGGGGGGTGAAATAGGAAGAAGAGGGTCGATAGGGTAGGTGACCCCCAATTTTTCAGTGAGGCATGCCCATGCCCCACCAGAGGGAAGAAATGGTGTGGCAGGGAAGAGAGGCGACAGCAAGCCGTCACCTCCCTCCCCTGCCGGGAGTGGGAGTAAAAGAATTGCACTGCACAAGAGAGTGCAGAGCATAGAGCCAATATGGCTCCGTTGAGGCAGCAACTTGGAGTTTCTCTATCTTCGTTGGTCTTCTCTGTCATTGATAGCCATATTTTTCCTCAGCTAGGAACACTGGTCAGGTCCATTGTTGGTCTGTTAGCTATGGCTGTGGTTCTCTTCATCATGGAAAGGTCCGCAGCTCCATGGGGTTATTCTTGCGATCGCTGGTTTTAGATGATTAGTAGTAAGCAGGTTCCTGGGCGAGGTTCTCCTTGAGTCCTCTCCATGCGTGTTCTGTGTCTCCCTTTTTTTTTTTTTTTTTTTTTTATCTTCTTCTGTAGATGGCTATCAGTGTTTTACGCCTACCAAATAGTTTTTGGGCATATTCCTTTAGCTCCCTGTATTCCTCAAGTGAGTCCAATAGATGTGATTCCAAGTTCTTGGGGAGGTAGTGTATTGCAGTGATCAGTCTGCACCTGAGGTCCTCATAATGGGTGCAATCATACATAATGTGCTCCCAGCACTCAAGCTCCCCACAGGCACATCTCGGATCCACCTCAATCCCCAGCGCTGCCAGCTTGGCTTTAAAGGCCCCGTGACCAGTCAATAAATAGGTGGTATATAAGCCAGGTTGAAACCAAGTTGGGGGACTGGGGTACATCCTGTCGATGTTTGGAATGAATTTCCTGGTGATATTTCCCTTATTTGAGTTGGCCCAACGCTCCTGCCAAACTTGCATCAGGTGTTTTTGCAGCCTTGTCTTTTCATTTTTTTGTGGTGCATTAACGTCCACAGTATAGCCATGGTATGTACAAGGTATTCCTTTCTCTATGTGGTAGTTCATTCCCCTACGCATGATCTCTAAGTCAAGGGGAAGAGCTCCGGCCAAGACCTGCAGCGCGTGGGTACTGGTTGTCCTACAAGCACGTGTAACTGTCAGTAGGATTGTTCTTTGCGTTGCATCAAGGATGCGTCGGTTTGCTACAGTTCCTGTTTTGGAAAACCATATTGCTGAGGCGTAAGTGATGATCGGTAGGAAGGTTGTTTTATAAAAAAACACAGCTAATGTGATTTTAAAATTTTTAGCTCCATTAGCAACGGAAATAGAGGGGGGAGGACACGAAAATTACTCACATTTTCGTGTCTGGCGCCGCCATTTTTAATTTTTAAAATATTTTAAATTATATTTTAAGCCTACTTTTTGAGCTCTTTCCAACGGTGTATAATAAGCTATAGGTTGTCGACAACATATTTGTCCCCCCCCCCCCATTTTCAGACGAATTTTTGTCAACAACGATCAATATGGCGTTATGTTTGCTCACATGATGAACAAACCCGTTCAAAATTTCAAGTCAATAGGTTGTGTGGTTGCAGAAATACAATGCTGTAACAGACGGACGGACAACTGAATGACATCATAAGGGTCCTTCGTTAGACTACGGACCCTAATAAAAAATGTGCACGAGATAATAACTTTTCGATACTGATAACATACTATTAATAAAACTAGATAGCATGCAAATCTTGAAAACTAATTACAAAAGAGACGTTATCAATGATAAAAATGTGCCCGAGATAATGACGTAGCCGAGTAGTCAGGAGCACACGCTCTTTGAATGGACCGTGGTTCAAGCCCGTGACTGCTAAATACGGTTAACAATTTGTATTGATAGATTTATTGTAAACTCCACTGACCTGGTGGTCGTTTCGGAGTATAAACAAGAACGTTTTTTTGATAAAACAACATTAACGACATTTTGGAAGCAAATCTTGAATACTATTTACAAAGGTGACTTTTTAAAAAATAGGGAGTCTTTTCTAATAATAACGTTCTCAATATTCATAACATACCATGAACAACACTAGGCTGCAAATCTTGAAAACTCTTAACAAAGAATACATTATCAAAATAAAAAATATGTGCACGACGGTTTTCTAATAATAAAGTTTCTGAATATTGATAAAATACCGTTAAAAGCACTAAATAGGATTCAAATTTTGATTGCTACGCTTTCACTAAATGTATTTCCAGAAAATACTTTGCTAATCCTGGAAGCTTTTTCTGAAATCGGATCTACGAGTGTGGGGAACCATTTGAAATTTCACGAGGCTAACACGAATAATAATTTCTTCAGTCGAATTTCAGTGAAATGGGAAAGTTCGAGAGTTTCATAGGACTCCGAAGTTCAGAAATCATAACTAAGACTCTTGAACTGTTACATCTGGCGAGAGGTCTAAAATTCCATTGTACGGTTCTTGCCAAAATCTTTAGAATGGAATAGAATATGGCCGCAGAAATTGCGATTTATTATGTTCCCGCTCACCATTTGCACCATTATATTCTTTTTGACTTCTAGAATTTATACGAAATCATTTGCCAATCGAATTTTCGAAAAGGTCGATGTGAAGATTTTAATCGAATTCACGGTTGTTCGGGTCATCCAACATTAAGGTTAAACTTTAAAAATTCAACCTTTCGTAATATGTGAACACTCAGTAACTCGACAACTAATAACTGTATCGCGATAAATTTGAAAATAAGTTATTTTTACATATAAACTGAAATTTTAAAAACGTCATACATGAACCCCACTGATTACCTTTCAGTTCACCCCACTGATTTTTGCAATGACCGATGTATGTACCCGAATTCTCCAAATTCATTTTCACACGTATAACTACTAGTAGAGTTTTCTGTTTGGTCTTTTTGCGATGCGAATAATTTCCCTTTCTGTTGAATATGTAGCAGTCAGCTTAATGAATTGTCAGAGTTGTTGAGTTTTCTTGTGATTAAGAGTTTCAAAGAAATTAGCAATTCAGATGTATAGTCATTGAGTAATGTTTTTTGGTGTAAGAAAGTTGTCTCCCTTGACTGAATCTGAATGTTTCCGCAGGTTGTAAGTCCATTCCCTCAATAATTGTTCGTAGTGAAGTATTATCGAAATCGGCAGTCTTCATTTCAACTAGAGTGATGCTTTTATTTTGATTTTTCCACATTTTAATATCATTTAGATGACTCTGTGTACAATCGCCGGGAGTGTGACTTCTAAGTTAGAAAGTCAAGTTACACATATCTTCCGAAGTGCAGACTCCGAAATAAATAAACTGGTTTCTTAGGTTGAGAATTTACTGCTCTACTTTTATGGCGTGATTTTTTCCCCCATGTTATCTCAGAAGTTGCATTTTAGCAGTTCATTCTTCCATATGTTGTTAATATTTCGAAAAGTATAGCGCTGAAAAGAAAGCTGAACAGTTTTATTCAAGTTAGTTTGATCAATTTAAACTTAGTGCTCTTCTATTTATATAAGAATATCCTTAACGGAATATTAAAAAAAAAAAAAAAAACTCATCAGTGTTATTTCTGACCCACTTTATTTTTAAAATAATATAGGGACAATACAAAATTCATATATTCACAAAAAAATGGAATCTGAAGCGAAAAGCTCACGTTCACTTTTGCAGTATCTATAAAAAACGCGATATAATAAAAGATTCTCAACCAGGAACTCGAAAAAAAAGAAAATTTCTTATTACATCTGTTCATAACCAGAAAGCATATTCTAGGGCTTGAATGTAATTACATCGTAGAGCTCTGTGGAAATGGAGGGAGTGGTAGTTCAGTGCTTTTGCGACTTTCTATATCTTCTAGGTTGTATACTGACTTTTTAGATGATTCCATAGGAATTTTTTTTTTTTTTTTAGCATTAGCATTAGTAGAGGCATTTGATGCAAGAAAGCAAGCTTATGCAGCATCAGCCAAAAAAAAAAAAAAAAAAAAAACCCACTTCCACTTCACTCCTCTGTTCGTTCAAAATACCTGTCCAGCTGAGCCTTAAACTTATTTAGGCTATCAACTTCCACGACAAGGGATGGAAGTCTCTTCCACCAACCAACCCCCCGCTGGCTAAAGGCAAATTTCCGCACGTCTATCCTACATCTGTCTTTCCTCAATTTGAATTTATGCCCTCTCAGGTGATTATTCTGAGCGAGAGGAAGAATCCCATCACCATTGAGCATGCTCAAACCATTCAAGGCTTTATACACCTCTATCAGATCACCTCGCAGGTGCCTAGTCTCCAGACACTGTAATTTGCAAAACTTAAGCCTTTCTTCGTAAGAGCACCCCTTCGTTCCATTCACTAATCTTGTTGCCCTTCTCTGTACTCGTTCCAGCAGCTCTACATCCTTCTTGAAATGAGGCCTCCAGACCTGTATACAGTACTCTAGATGTGGCCTGACCATTGCCTTATACAATGGAATAATCACCTCCTTATCCCTGCTGGAAAAATTCCTGTATATCATTGACAATACTCCATGAGCTACTCTTGCAGCCCGTCTGCACTGCTCAGAGAACTTCATATCTGCCTGCACAACCACCCCCAGGTCCCCTTCATTCTCTACCACTGTCAGTGTAGTACCACAGAGTTGATACGTTGCTCTGGGGTTGCTGTTTTCCATGTGTAGTACTTTACATTTGTCAATGTTAAACTTCATTTGCCACCTCTCAGCCCATCTGCTCAACCTTTCCAGATCCTGTTGCAGCAGCATAGTGTCAGTAGTGCCCTTTACAACCCTGCCTACCTTTGTATCGTCTGCAAACTTGAACATTAAGCTTGATATACCATCATAAATATCATTTATGAATACAGAAAACAATAATGGACCCAACACTGAGCCCTGAGGGACTCCACTAATAACAGTCCACGACGAGCAGTGTCCATTGATTACCACTCTCTGTCTTCTCCCCCTCAGCCACCCCTTTATCCACAGCAGCAATTTGCCTTCCAATGTCACACTGCTCCAATTTGTGCAGCAGTCTTCCATGTGCAACAGTATCAAAAGCCTTTCTAAGATCCAAGTATATAATATCAAAGTTATTCCCTGCATCCAGTTCTTTTGTGACTGCATCATAGTATCCAATCAAATTGGTCAGGCATGACTTCCCCTTAGCAAAACCATGCTGTGTCCGAGCTATAGCTGAAGTCTTGTCTAAATGATCCTGCAGTGCTTCTTTAACTAGTGCCTCCATTAATTTTCCTGGAACAGAAGTTAAACTCACAGGTCTATAATTACTTGTGTCAGCCTTTGATCCTCCTTTGTGAATTGGGGTCACATTTGCACATCTCCAGTCTGTGGGTACCTCCCCTGAGTCCAAGGAAGCTCTCATAATTATGGCTAAGGGTTTTCTTACTTCCTCTGTTGCCTCCTTTAATATAACTGGATAGATCCCATCCACCCCGGGTGCCTTTCTTGTGTTTATCTTCAACAATTTCTCCTCCAGTTTACTCTCAGTTATTACATTTCTCCAGCCCCTATTGTCGTTGTTGCCCTCGTGGGTAGAACGGTTGGTAGGATCGCCGTCCTCCCCACACCGGGTGGAAAAGATTTTAGTTCGAATCCCGTCGATGACGGGAGGAATTTTTATGGACCTTCTTTACAACGTGACTGAGTTAGTCGGCCTCAGGAGAGGCTAGCATGGTTTTCTACCGGAAACTCGGTTTTTTCGTTCAGCAAACAGAAAATCGACCTCAGAACACACACACAAATTACAGACAATATAATCAGAGCAACATGGCCTTCCTTAGTTGCTGATGCTCCTAAAACCCAATAACAATAACTTCGTTGCTGTTGCGGTAAACCTGTATTTTTCGTGTGTGTGTGTAGCCAAAGGATTCTGATGGGTCTCTGCTTTGGTATGGCGTGGGGTGCAATCTCTTGAATTTTGCTAGGACCTCTTTATACTCTTCTGATTTCTGAATATCACGGCCTCGTTTCTTTCCAATTCGAATGAACTGGGTTATAATCCTTTTACTTGCTGTATAGTTCTTGTTCAGTTGTGTTCGGATTTGTTCTTTGTAGTTCGTTGCTACAAAGGAGATATCCGGTTATTCACGACGATGGTCACCCTCTAGTCTGCTATTTGCTGTTCGGTGGCCTGAACTGTTGTGAACCGTTCTGACCCATTGTGTAGTTTTGGCCTGTACATTGTCATTATCGGTCTCTAACTTGTCTATTTCGCAGCCCGCATGATGAGCGTATTCATTTAGATTCTCCACTTCATGCACTGGCTCTTTCTTATTTCCTGGGTGGTCTCTAGTGCAGTTGAGGAGAAATCTATTCGAGTTGATCTTGCCCTTCAATTGTGGTCGGCAGCTCCTTGTGCTGACATTTCTATTCTCGGCAGCTCCTAGCGCTGCTGACTTTCCAACAGACTATGAACAGGTGTAGCTCTTTCCAATGAAGTTTGGACTTTGTCTGAAATTTAATTATATGTATATTTATATTTTTTTATGTAATTTGATTATTTTCAGTTTGTTCATATCAATCTTTTTTGGTCCTGGCAGGTTTTTTACCTCCCTGTACTTGGGCAAACAGGAGAGGAAGTATATAAGAGTACTGCTAAATATATAAGAGTAAATATATAAGAGGAAATATATAAGAGTAACTGACAGCGGGGTTGCCATTGGTTTGCTGGGACCGCTTTAACTAATAAATATCAATGTGGTAGCATTGATATTTATTAGTTAGCAGTATGGTAGGCAAATGGAAACAGACTCCACAAGTGGTTGTTTCTGAAAAAGCTGAACCTATTGATTTTGATTCAGAAATTAAGAGATTACCGCCCAAGGCTTCGGTTGTGGCCTTAAAGAGAACTTCGAATCTTGGGGAAGAATCCGAAGGCGATATGAGTCCTCCTTCCAGTTGGGAACTGAAATATCATACTCGAAGCATACGAGACAAAGTGTATGGCATGCTTATGAGCCCTCGAAGTTTAAGAAACAAGATCAACACTCTCATGAAGAGATCCAGTCTCTGTTGATTCGTCTGCTGAAGTTCGGTTGAATCAGTTGCAGGTACCAGGAATGAGGTGAAGATTTTATGCTGAGGTTGCTCGCGATGTGACGTAGGACGAGAAAGTCAAATCGAAAATAGTGATAATCAAAGCTGGTTCATATTGTTTAGATTGAGTAATAAAGTCAATAAGCAACTTCTTTCATCTGTTTGGCCCGAGTTAACAGACAAAAACACAAAAAGGTTGCTTTGAAACATAACTGACAAACTGGTGGTACTGAAGGCACTGTCCGATAAAGATAATGAAAAGATCCTGTCCTGACCGAAGTTGATTGGACTTAGGACGGATGTCGAAAGTCCACCAAAAAAAAAAAACAAAAAAAAAAAAAAAACGATAAGACTGGTTGTTTTGATGTAAACTGAGAAGTTTCTCGTGAGGAATTCCTGGATCAGGTTTGGATAAGGAATCTCAAAGATGGTAGCTTTATTGAAGAACAAGTTCGGTCAGAAGTCACTGTGCCCACTGGGAACAGGACTGAAAATAGACTGGACTATAATTTTGCCATAAAAACTTCTAGGGTTTTCCATAGCTTTTGTTGTCTACATTAGGAATTTATCTAGGCTGGACATCGCACAGAGTTAGGGACCTATTTGTACCTGCACACTATGCTTCTTCTGTGTAGGTGCCAATAGGTGACCTTTGACAAAGTGGAATGGCATTGTAGGAGAGATCCCTTCTATGGACACTGTTCTGAGAGCAGCTACTCTTAAACAGTAGACGAGGACGGGCACATATCTATGAGGTTAACCACCAGGAGGGCAGTGACCCACCATCACGTGGTAAAGATGACTAATGTTATTAGTGGAGTCCCTCAGGGCTCAGTGTTGGGTCCATTATTGTTTTCTGTATTTAAAAATGATATTGATGATGGTATATCAAGCTTAATGTCCAAGTTTGCAGACGATACAAAGGTAGGCAGGGTTGTCAAGGACACTACTGACACTATGCTGCTGCAACAGGATCTGGAAAGGTTGAGCAGATGGGCTGAGAGGTGGCAAATGAAGTTTAACATTGACAAATGTAAAGTACTACACATGGGAAACAGCAACCCCAGAGCAACGTATCAACTCTGTGGTACTACACTGACAGTGGTAGAGAATGAAAGGGACTTGGGGGTGGTTGTGCAGGCAGATATGAAGTTCTCTGAGCAGTGCAGACGGGCTGCAAGAGTAGCTCATGGAGTATTGTCAATGATATACAGGAATTTTTCCAGCAGGGATAAGGAGGTGATTATTCCATTGTATAAGGCAATGGTCAGGCCACACCTAGAGTACTGTATACAGGTCTGGAGGCCTCATTTCAAGAAGGATGTAGAGCTGCTGGAACGAGTACAGAGAAGGGCAACAAGATTAGTGAATGGAACAAAGGGGTCCCCTTACGAAGAAAGGCTTAAGTTTTGCAAATTACAGTGTCTGGAGACTAGGCACCAGCGAGGTGATCTGATAGAGGTGTATAAAGCCTTGAATGGTTTAAGCATGCTCAATGCTGATGGGATTCTTCCTCTAGCTCAGAAAAATCACCTGAGAGGGCATAAATTCAAATTGAGGAAAGACAGATGTAGGATAGACGTGCGGAAATTTGCCTTTAGCCAGCGGGTGGTTGGTTGGTGGAACAGACTTCCATCCCTTGTTGTGGAGGTTGATAGCCTAAATGAGTTTAAGGCTCAGCTGGACAGGTATTTTGAACGAACAGAGGGGTGAAGTGGAAGTGGGTTTTTTTTTTTTTTTTGGCTGATGCTGCATAAGCTTGCTTTCTTGCATCAAATGCCTCTACTAATGCTAATGCTAATGCTAAAGATGGTAACTCTTGGGGGGGGGGAATTCCCGCCTCCACCACGAGGCAAAATTTTCAAATCTCTTTTATTTTAGTTTACATTTGTGTTGACTCAAAGTTGGGGGGGGGGGTCTCTGTGGTTTGAATTTAACCAAGTAAATGAAGATTATATTTGCTATACACAGATAAGATAAAGTCGCGGAAGCCAAAGGGACATCAGCTGATGGTTCGCCCAAATGTATATGTAAATTACTAGGCTTCGGAGGGTCATTGGATAATGTGTTAAATACCTCGATGGAATTAAATGACAGATGATCCAGAAAGAATATGCATTGTACTTTCAATGCTGCCAAAAAGTAGCTGAACAGCTAGGATGACTGGAAACAATATGATGATGATATCATAATACCATATTTATACAGGTAAGCAGGGCGAATACTGCAACTCCTCTGACTGTGTGGTCGTCCCGGAGTATAAAAAGAAAAACATATTTATTTATAATAAATACTATAATAGAATTGTGTCCGGTAAATCTGCAGTCCTATTAAGCCATGTTAGGGGCCAGTATTCGAGCGAGGAAAATCTGGATTTGTAAATTGCGGGTGTGGAGGACTATATGGCTGATATATATAGGGAAATTGTGACAATGCCACAGAGAATATAAGGGACAGTGAGATCCAGCGCAACAATTTTATTCATCCCCTTCGTGCTGGTGTTTATATAAGTAAAGAAGTCTTTGCTGTTTTCTTTGCATTCTTTGCCAAAGATTTCCCATAATCTGCGTTCTTTTTGGTTTGATTTCAGTCTAGTTTATGTTCACCATGGCCTTCTGTATCGTCAGAAAATTCATATGCATCCTCTACATTTTCGTTCTCCGCCAAGCGTTTCATTAGTTCATCTGACATCCATATAGGCCAAAAACCCATCACATAACGGCTGTAGTGGACGGTATACGCCGTATACCCTCTGGATTTTTTTTTTTAGGTGAATACCGTATATCTTCTGGTTTTTGTAAGACGAAAAAAACAATTATTATTAAAATATTTAACTTTATAACATTCATAGAGTATACCTTCTGCTAATTTTACGACTACAGCACTGCTGAACAGTCTTTGTTAATTGGTATGAAAAACCTATGATTAAATCCTTTCTATTGAAGTGTTGCACATCATCTCAATAAATCATGCCCTGTATGATAACGAATCGAAACTAATATCTTTGAAAGACAGTCACTTGCAAGAGCTCGTAATAGTAGGTTGGATTATATTAAGTTATATACTAAAGATTATATTAAGTATTAAGAGAACAAAAAGGACCTGGGGGTACTTGTGCAGGCAGATATGAAGTTTTCTGAGCAGTGCAGCCGGTCTGCAGGAGTAGCTCATGGTGTGTTGTCAATGATATACAGGAATAAGGATGTGATTATCCCCTTGTATAAGGCAATAGTCAGGCCACACCTTGAGTACCGTATACAGGTCTGAAGGACTCATTTTAGTAAGGATGTAGAGCTGTTGGAACGAGTACAGTGAAGGGCAACAAGATAAGTGAATGGAACAAACGGTTGCTCTTACGAAGAAAGGCTTAAGTTTTGCAAATTACAGTGTCTGGAGAATAGACACCTACGAGGTGATCTGATTGAGGTGCATAAAGGCTTGAATGGTTTGAGCAGGCTCAATGCTAATGGGATTCTTCCTCTTGCTCAGAATAATCACCTGAGAGAGCATAAATTCAAATTGAGGAAAGACAGAGGTAGGATAGATGTGCGGAAGTTTGCCTTTAACCAGCGGGTAGTTGGTGGACAGACTTCCATTCCTGTTGTGGAAATTCATAGTCTAAATAAATTTAAGGCTGAGTTAGACAGGTATTTGGAACGAAGAGGGGTTAAATGGGAGCGTTTTTTTTTTTTTTTTTGCTGATGCTGTACAACTTGCTTTCTTGCATCATATGCCTCTACTAATGCTAATGCTAAAGTTTCGTAGTTCAATTTTCATCGATATCATTCCAGCCTCAGTGAGCGTTAGAATATTTTGTTCTCCAAATATCACATTGCACTTCATGTTTATCTTTTATGTCTTACTTAAAACCGTCCTTCTTTTCTGTAAATTAATATTGAATTTATACTGCTTTTCTGGGAGTCATATATCATATAATTATGAGTTACTTTATGTAGTCGTAGTAGTAGTAGTAGTAGTAGTGGCATGTGATGCAAGAAAGCAAGTGTATGAGCTTATGCAGCATCAGCAAAAAAAAAAAAAATCACGCCATTCCCTCCAAATGCCTGTCCGGTTCCACCTTAAATTTATTTAACCTATGAACTTCCACAACGACAGATGCAAGTTTGTTCCAACAATTACCCACCCGCTGGCTAAAGGCAAATTTCCGCACATATATTCTACATCTGTCTTTTCTTAATTTGAATTTATGCCCCATTAGGTTCGTAATCTGAACAAGTGGAAGGATCCCATTAGAATTCAGCGTGCTCAATCCATTCAAGGCCTTATACACCTCAAACAGATCACCGCGCAGGTGCCTAGTCTCCAGCCACTGCAATTTGCAGAACTTAAGTCCCTCTTGGTAAGAGGATCCCTTCATTCCCCTCACCAATCTTGTGCCCTTCTCTGTACACGTTCAAGCAAATCAACATCCTTCCTAAAATGAGGCCTCCAGACCTGTACGCAGTACTCAAGGCGTGGCCTGACCGTTGCCTTATACAGAGGGACAATCACATCCTTTTTCCTGCTAGAAAAATTCCTATATATCATTGACAAAACCCCATGACCTGACCTGGCAGCCTGTCTGCATTGTTCAGAAAACTTCATATCTGACTGCACAATTACTCCCAGGTCTTTTTCATTTTCTACCACCTTAAGTGTAGTACCACACAGTTGGTACGTTTCAGTGGGGTTACTTTTACCTATATGCAGTACTTTAATTTGTCAAGGTTAAACTTCAATTGACACTTCTTAGCCCATCTGCCCAAATTATCTAGATCCTGTTGCAGTAGCACACTGCTATTACTGTCATTAACAACCCTGCCAACCTTTGTATCATCTGCAAACTTCGACACTAAGCCTGATATACCTTCATCAATATCATTGATAAATATACAAAACAACAGAGGACCCAACATCGAACACTGTGGAACTCCACTAATAACATTAGTCCACGAAGAGCAGCACCCATTAATTATCACCCTGTTCTCCACTCAACCATGCTTTTATCCATTGTAGTAACTTGCCCTTAATACCATTCTGCTCCAGTTTGTACAATAGTCTTTCATGCGCAACAGTGTCAAAAGCTTTCTTGAAATCCAAATATATGATATCAAAATTATTTTTTGCATCCAGTTCCTTTGTAACCATATCATAATATCCTATCAAATTTGTCAGAAAAGACTTTCCCTTAACAAACGCATGCTGTGTCTGAATTATTGCTGCAGTCTTGTCTAGATGATCCTGCAATGCATCTTTAACTAGTGACTCCATTATTTTACCCAGAACAGAAGTTAAACTAACTGGCCTGTAATTGCTCGTGTCACCCTTCGATCCCTCTTTGTGAATTGGGGATACATTTGCACATCTCCATTCCGTGGAGACTTCCCCTGAGTCCAAGGCTGCTCTCATAATTATGGCTAAGGGTTTACTTAGTTGCTTTGCCGCCTCCTTTAATGTAACTGGATAGATCCCATCCATCCCAGGTGCCTTTCTTATGTTTAACTTCAACAATTTCTCCTCCACTTTGCTCTCAGTTATTACAAATCATTAAGCACCCTTGCTACAATTTGATAACCTTCTGCCATTTTCAAACCTTAATAATTCCTCACATGTAAATGTAGATGCAAAATACTCATTCAGTTTGCTTGCTATCAGAGCAAACAAACTGAATTTGTTTGCTCAGTTTGTTTGCAAACAAACTGAGCAAACAAAATTTAAATTTAAAAACTGTCTGAGACCACTGTACTCACCGTTACGGAAGCAAAAACACTTTCCTTTACCCCTGATGGTAATTATATCTCTAAGTAAATCCCCCATCAGTACATTGTTATCACTATTACCTAGTGGTTCCTTTAACTGCAAATTCCTAATACACGAATGATCACTGCTGATAACCAGATCAAGAGTGTTACCCTCTCTGGTTGCCTCTCGAACATGCTGCTGCAGAAAACAATCATCCAATAAATCCACAAAATAATTACTAGTGTGTGAGTGACCAACCCACAAGTTCCAGTTAATATCTGGGAAGTTAAAATCCTCCATTTTAAGACATTCTGATTTACTAGCCCACCCTATTTCTCTGTACAACTGTTCGTTGTACTCATTCGAGTCATTAGGCCAATAACACGCTCCTTCTCTTATTTTTACTTTCGCAGTGCTTATGTCACACCAAACTGACTCAACAGAGCACTGTTCATCTATATCAACTGGATGCACTTCTTTTGATTTTATGTTTTTCTTAATTAACAGCATAACACCTCCTCCCTTCCTATCCTGTCTATCCTTTCTGTATACATTTTATTCCGCAAATTTCAGTTCTGCATTTCTTATATCTGTGTGACACTACATCTCTGCTGTCCCAACAATATCCGCCTTTGATATCTTGACCAATACTTCAAATTCATCAAATTTATTTACTATACTTCTAGCATTGGTATTCATGCAAGTATACATGTACCTATCCTTATTATTAGTTACCCTAACACATCCCATATACCCATCTGTTTCATGATGACTGCCATCAGTCCCTGAAACCCCCAGTACCCCTCGCTCCAGGTCGCTACTTATTCTGATTGCAGTTGTGCAAGAATCACCTTCACCTCTGCCTGTGGCTACTTTTAATCTTTTATTCTGTGAATCCCCTAAGCTAGCAGTTTTCCGGCCAACATTGCCTCGATAGCATCAGCAAATATTCTTGCACCCTTTCTATTTAAGTGTATCCCATCCCTGTAGAAACAGTCTCTCCTGTTAACAAGCACAGACCACGCTGAAAAAAATTGTACCCCTTGAGCCTTGCACATTCCCTCCAGGGCCGAATTGATTGACAAGGCTCTCATCATGTGTTCCCTCCTATCGTGTCTGGGCAGAATTGCAGACACTTTCAAATTTAACCCTGACTCACGACTTTTTTGACCTGTACATGTTAAGTAAATCTGCAGTAAATGTACCATCTCACTAAATTTAAAATGAGCTTGTATTCAATCCTAAATTTAAGAGACTTAGTTGCTAACTTGAGCACGAGCAGAGTAGACCATATTTGGAGAATAAAACGTTCTAATGCTCACGGAGGCTAGAATGATATCAATGAAACTCACCTACTAAACATTGTATAATCCTACTATCAAGAGCTCTCGCAATAGTGACTGTCTTTCAATACAGGAAATTCACTGTTAAGCAACAAAGACATTTAAATTGTTGTTTTAAAAACTGAATGTTATTGTATAATTATTGTAAATAATCGTATTATAAGACCAAATAAACCCAACAAAAGTACAAATACAATTGAATGTATTGTTTTGTATTGTTGCTGATGGCTATTGTTTATTTTGAGTTGTTGTGTCATTATATGGCAAAACCGGTTTCCGAGCTTTTGTCCCACCGGTACAAGCGCACTGAAACCAGAGAGTTTGTCCGCTTTAAATATTCGCTCTGTATATAAAATATACATTTGTCATCAGTCAATATACATTTGGTAATTTATTGTAATTTGCTTAATTCGATCTGTGCTTGCTTCTATAATAAATTGTATTTGCTACAATAAAATTTACATTAACATCAAATGCCTTGAACATAAAATTAATTACTCAATATTTCCCCAACCTCTACTATGTTAGAAGTAGAGGTTGGGGGAAAAGAGCGCAACACGTCAAAAATTTTTGTGACGCTTTGAGTTAATGGATTGTAACGAACGGTCAACTGAACCTTATGTTGGCAAGTGTATAAGGTCGATACCACTACAATTGTAAATAATTCAAAAACATCACAAAGTCTAATGAAGTCATTGATATATACATAATATGATTAATTCATAGAAATGATGATAGAGAACTTAGCCCTCTGGTATTCTTTTTCTGCACTTGTAATATGTGTGCTTTGAACTCGGTTTAAAATAAAATTAAAATTAAAATCGCGTCAGCTCTAACAGTATGATTCGCAAGAAATAAATATTTCGTACGCATAAAATTTGCTGGCTAATGTAGTTAGGAACATGATGTCATTCTCATAAGGTTTCGTGGGCTACTCAACTGAACTGGTCACGAGACTGTTGCATGACGTCAAATCCCGTGATTTGCTTCTACGCCATTTTATTTACCTTGTGTTGGAAAGCTTGCTGGTGTTGTGCATAGAGGTGGCGTAGTGGTGTCTTTTATAGGTTGGTCTCTTTGATTAGGTATTCTTATTTATAATAAGGTAAGGTTGGTAGTTTAGCGAATTCATAGTTTTAAAACATAGTAGGGTAAACTTTTTCTGCGAATTAATTTCTTTGTGTGTTTTTAGTTATGACGAAGGATGAAATGACAACTTGGGTTCACCTGGGATCGATGAATTTGTAGGTGTTCCATTTAAAATTTTCTCTCTCTCATCCGCAATTTTGAAAGAGGTGTTGGAATGGAAACAGTTACAATGTGTAATAATTGGGAAGGTGTAAAATTGGAAAAAGCAAAAATGTGATAATTGCCTTTCGGTAACTGCTCTGAATTTTTCATATTTACCTATGTTAGACGTATGTATCCTTATTATATCCTATGGTTATATCCATATTATAACCAAATTTTAAGTACAGTACTTGTATGTTGCTGTTCTTGTTACCGTTGAATAATTAGAAATATTATACTGACCCCTTCTTGCTAAGCAGACTGATATCTGCCTTTTGCATATAGTGGGTGAACCTGAGTATACCGTATATTACGATAGTGTAATAATCGTGACCAGCCTTCATTCTTGTCATGTAATCTACTTTGTACACAGCAGATAAACAAACGGAATTCCCTCTTCCTAATTAAATTTCAAGCAACACCCCCTCTTTGATTTATTAGTGTTTACAGGGAGTAAGTTTTGTCATTTTAATTGAGTGAAGAAAACAGTATTTATAACAAAGTGTGTAACTTTAAACCCTATCTATAAGCCCACCAATTAAATCCAGGTATAGAAATACATTTAATCATTTAAAACACTTTAAAATGTCATCCAATACAGAATCAAATTTGTTTAGTAGTTTATCATAAGCAAACCAAGGCCTTGTTGCAGGAAATGCTAGGTATGTCATTAAAGTATTTAAAATAATACATATTATATAATGTAAAAAAAAAAAAAAATTTAAATTACTTTTTAAAAATCGATGTGCAACAGTACATGGAAGACTGCTTTCCAAATTGGAGTAGTATGGCATTAAGAGCAAGTTGCAATGGATAAAGGGATTGTTGAATGGGAGACAGCAGATTGGTAAAAAATGACACCTCTCCGTGGACTAATGTTAATATTGGAGTCCCCCAGGGTTCAATGCTCGGCCCATTGTTTTGTGTATTTATCGATGAAGGTATATCAGGCTTAATGTCCAAGTTTGCAGATGATACAAAGGTTGGCAGGGTTGTTAATGACAGTAAAGACAGTATGCTACTGCAACAGGATCCAGAAAAGTTATGCAGATGGGCTGAGATGTGGCAACTAAAGTTTAACATTGACAAATGCAAAGTACTGCATATGGGTAGCAGTAACACAAGAGAAATGTGTGGTACTATGCTCAGAGGTGGAGAATGAAAAAGACCTGGGGGTAGTTGTTCAGCCAGATATGAAGTTCTCTTGAGCAGTACAGATGGGCTGCCAGAGCAGATCATGAAGTTTTGTCAATGATATATAGGAATTAAGCTAGCAGAGACAAGGAGGTGATTATCCCCTTGTTTAAGGCAATAGTTAGGCCATGCCTTGAGTACTGCATACAGCTCCAGAGGTCTCAGTTTAGGAAGGATGTAGAGTTGCTGGAATGAGTATAGAGAAGGCAACAAGATTGGTGAGAGAAACAAAGGGGTGCTCTTGCTAATAGAGGCAAGTTCTGCAAGTTGCATTATCTGGAAACTAGACACCTGCGAGGTGATTTGATTGAGGTGTACAAGGCCTTGAATGGTTTGAGCGGGCTCAATGCTGATGGGATACTTCTGCTTGCTCAGATGAAGAACCTCAGGGGACATAGATTCAAATTGAGGAAAGACCGTTGTAGAATAGATGTGTGGAAATTTGCCTTTAGCCAGTTGGTAGTTGATTGCTGGAACAGACTTCCATCCCTTGTTGTGAAAGTTGATAGCTTTAAATAAATTTAAGGCTGAACTAGACAAACATTTGGAGTGATCAGTTGGGTGAAATGGGAAGGGTTTTTTTTTTTTTTTTTCCGCTGGCTGATGATGTATAAGCTTGCTTTCTTGCATCGTATGCCTGAACTAATGCAAAAATGTTATGAATGTTGTAACAGTTCAAGGTTAGAAATGTCAAAATGATGGCATTACATGGCATCATATATAAATAATTCATTTCTCCATTGTTTCTAGTAACTTTTTTTAGTCCTGGAAATATATTCAAAATAAATTTCCGCACCACCAGGTGGGAGTTTATTCCAACATTCCATTACTCTCTGGCTGAAGACAAATTTGTACATCTCTTTAACAACTATTCTTTTTCATTTTAAATTAGAGAGGCAAGTGATAAAAGGAAGCAAACTTACTTATGCATCATCAGTTTATTTGACCCATTTAAAGCTTTAAATACTGAAATCTTGTAGATGTGTAGTTTCAGATGCTGTAATTTATAGGACTCGAGGAACGTTTTTGATAAGAGTACCCATATGTGCCTCAGACTGACCTCTGCACTCATTCCAACATATCCACATCATTCCTAAAATGAGGCTTCCAAATCTATATGCAGAATTCCAGAGTAGAATACTGCATACAGGTTTGGAACTGTTACTTTATACTACAGGATATGATGAGCTCTCTGGCAGAATTCCTGTATATCATTGATAGATTCTAACATGTTGTTCTAGCAGCCTGTCAGCGTTACTTGGAGAACTTATTTTTAGGGTTTATAAGTATCTTTATCTGTTTTATTCTCAGTTACCTTTTAGTCTTACACATACTCAGTGGTATGTTATTCTGAGAAATCTACCCAAATTGCTATACCTTATTTATCAGTTAAAGCTCAGTCATTCTGTGCAGTTAATTTTTAAAAATATTAAGCCTAATGAGGAAGCATTGTTGAGGCACATGCTTAGTTTAAGCTAAGCAGCTCTTTTCATATATTTTAAGAGCTTGAACTTATTTCTAACAAACATATTTTTATGATTTAAGTTACTGAAAAAAGTACAGAGGAAAAACTGAATGGGATGCAGGACTATATCAACTAGGAGTATCATTGTTTTTCTTCTGTTCAGAATTCAAATTGAGCTCCTACAATTATAAGGAGTCAAGCTCTGATTTCTTACTGGTTTAAAAGTGTATCTTATGCAAGTTAAATGGATGTGAATAGAAAATAGAGAAGGTTATTGAATAGACGATGATAAGAACATTCAACAACTTAGTATTGCAATAATATAAAACTAGGATGTCTTACTAGGTTTTTAGGTCTGATGTTTCACAAGTAAACATTGAACTTGATGCTGTTTCATGTCACATAATGAGTTTTGGTGGTATAAAATTAATCCCTGCGCAATTTGTC
Organism: Mastigoproctus giganteus; assembly: GCF_048544385.1. NCBI lineage: Eukaryota > Metazoa > Arthropoda > Arachnida > Uropygi > Thelyphonidae > Mastigoproctus > Mastigoproctus giganteus. The sequence continues at coordinate 257,160,825 of NC_143577.1, forward strand.
CTTTCATTTCTGTTTTGTATACAACTGTAATACTATGTACACTTATTTTTATTTCACTTTTTCCTCTTCACGCTTCCTCTGATTCTGCAATTTTTCTTTCTTAAGGTACTTTATCATGCCAGGCATTGTTTTTTTTTTTTTAATATTATTTTCTGATAAAGATGACACGGTCATTTTGCAAAAAAAAAAATTTTTATAGAATTGTACAATTTCATCAAATTGTCACTCAACATAGCCTTTACAGGTTGTGCATGGCTAGATCCATATATGAATTGACAATAATTGTACTGGTACCTTTTTTGTGCTGTGATGGTTATACATTTATACTGTACTCAGTCTTAGATAGTATGAATCAGAGCTGTACTACTCAATGGTCTACGTTGATAATAATGAGTTTACCTCAATATAGTACGTAGAACACTTCTGTATGATACCCTCCAAAAATTAAAACGAAAAAATCGACAACTTACCGGTACATTAGAGTAAAATATAAATAATCAATTTAACACAATTCAAATCAATTAAAAATAAAATTAACGCAATTAAAAGAATCTAACCAAAATATTCAAAACGATTTCGAAATTGATTTGAATTGTGTTAAATTAATTATTTATATTTTACTCTAATGTACCGGTAAGTTGTTGATTTCTGGAGGGTATCATACGGAAGTGTTCTACTTACTATATTGAGGTAAACTCCTCTTATTACTGTACTCAGTCATATTTTTTATATGATGACATTTTTCGGAACTTCAGTTTTGTTATGTAAATTTTTAAATAAAAACTGGGCGAATTAGTGAAGTTAATCCTCGTGATCGTACTTGAGACATCAGTACTGAATCAAACAAAAGTTTAACAGCTTATGATCATATGTTAACAATGGACTCCCGATTAGTATGTTTCTCAAATTTAATTTTTTATTGTTCATTGCTGAAACCTACAACCTAATAAAACTTAAAGCAACAAGTTGAGGCACAAATGCTGTGTTTGACTCTTATCAGCCACTTGGACCACAGCAAAGTAACTACGCTGTGGTCTCAGTTACTACTATGGCAGTGACCTTATTTGAATGTTTAGTAGTAAGTTTTGCCATGTAAGAATAGATAAGTGTGCTAAAAACTACCAGAGGACTAGTTTTTATAATCATATTCATCAGATTGTTCCAAATGTTATTTTTATGCATTTGTAATAAATGTTGGGTCTATTTTTAATAATACAAAACCTGTATAATGTTACATAAAATAAACTTTTATTTCTATATCTACGATAAATTTGTAGATATTCAACCATTTATAACAAACTCAAAGCTCTCTCTCAGCTCATTATACACCGATGAGCCAAAACATTGACCACCTACCTAATATGATGTTGGTCCTTCACGTGCAGCCAAAACAGCTCTTACCTGTTGAGGCATGGACATTACAAGATTTCTAAATGTCTTTTGGTATTTGGTACCAACACGTAACCAACAGATCCTTTAACTCCTGTAAGGTCCTTGGTTGAGACGCCACAGATCGGAGTTGCTGTTCCAACACAAACCACAGATTTTCAATGTGATTGATGTCTGGAGAAATTGGAGGCCGGGGAAATACTTGGAAGTCTTCCTCATGTTCTGCGAACCAGTCTTGAACAATCTGGGCAGTGTGGCGTGGCGCATTATTCCGCTGAAAGATGGACCCCCCAGAGGGGAAGACTGTTGCCATGAAAGGGTGTACCTGGTCAGCAATGATGTTTAGGTAGATGGTAGACATCAGAGTGCCCCGCACATGGATGACTGGACTTGGTATCCCAGCAGCACATCACCCAAAGCATGACACCGGTTTGTTTTCATCTCACAGTGCATCCAGGCGCCATCACTTCCCCAGGTAAACGATGCATACGTACCTGCCCATCCACATGGTGCAACAGGAAACTTGATTCATCGGACCAGACGACCTTCCAATCACTCAAGGTCCAGTTTCGATGCTCGCATGCCCATTGTAGGCGCTGTCGCTGGTGAACCGTGGTTAGCATGAGCACTCGGAGCGGGCTGTGGATCATCATCATCAGCCATTTTCAAACCAGTGCAGGATGAAGGCCTCTCCAGCAACTTTCCAGTTCCTTCTGTTTTCAGCACTGGCCATTAATTTACTACCCACAAACTCATGAATTTCATCTATCCATCTCCGCCTTTGTCTTCCAGGTTTTCTTCCATCTCCTCTTGGGTACCATTCTATTATTTTCTTAGTCCATCTCTCATCATATCTTTGAGCTATGTGTCCTGCCCAAGACCATTTTAGTTTAGTTTTGATAAGAATGCCCTTTACTTGAGTTTGCTGCCTAATCTATGTGTTTCTCTTCTTATCTAACAGTCTGATTCCCAATATAATTTGTTCCATTCTTCGCTGTATAGTTCCCAGCTTTTCTTCCATTCTTTTGGTGAGTGCCCAAGTTTTACTTCCATAAGTCATGGTGGGGAGTATACATTGGTTCATTATTTTATGTTTCAGACAAACTGGGATATTGCTCTTCAGTATGTGACTATATTTCCTGAATGCTATCCATCCAAAATTTATTCTTCTCTTGACTTCCAACCATTTATCATTATTACAGCTAATAACTTGTCCCAGATAAGTATGACTCCACCTTTTCAATTACTGCTCCTTCAATCATTTCCCTTTCTGTGGCATGCTTGTTCATCATTACTTTTGTTTTAGCCATGTTCATCTTTAGTCCAAAATCCTTACTAACTGTGCATAACTGATTAAAATTTTCCTCTAATTATTTGGGATCGTGGCTTATGACCACAATGTCATCTGAAAATCGTAAATGGCTTAGGTACTCCCCATTCATATTGACTCTTTTCTGCAACCAGTCTAATCTTCTGAAAGCTTCCTCAAGGGCAGCAGTAAACAGCTTCGGAGATATTGTCTCCTTGTCGGACTCCTTTCTCAGTTTTAAATTTCCTACTGTCTTTGTCTAGTCTAATAAAGGAGGTAGCATTCTCATATATATTTTCTTCAAAATCATAATATGTGGGGTATCTATGCCTTGTCTTTCCAGTACCCGAAACATTGCCTTATGCTGTATGGAGTCAAATGCCTTTTCATAATCCACAAATGCCAGGCATAATGGTGTTTTTTATTCATTTGCTGTCTCCATTAGCTGTGATATTATGTGAAGGTGACCCATTGCTGAGAATCCTGTCCTAAAGCCAGCTTGCTCTTTCGGTTGATTCTCATCAAGTATTCTAATCTGGCTTTCGCTATTCTTTTCTATTCTAATCTGTTAATGACCCTTGTGAACAACTTGTAGATGTGGGATAACAAGCTAATTGGTCTATAATTTCCAATTTCTGATTTATCTCGTTTCTTATGCAGCAAAACTATGATTGCATTATTCCACTGCTTAGGCGTCACACCTTTTCTAATGCAATTTGTGAAGAGCCTTGCCAGTTTTTGTGTTGTCTCTTCCTCCCAATTTTTAACAACTCTACAGTAACTTAATCTTCCCCCGGGGCTTTCTGATTCTTCATTTTCTTCAATGCATGTTCTACCTCATCAGGAAGAATATCAGGTATGTCGTATGTGTTGCTAATTTGCAATCCATCTTCCCCACTGCTGGCATCATTCCCCTGCTCTTTGTATAATTCTTTATAGTAGTCTTCTGCTATTTGAATTATGCCTTCTCTGCTGTTTATAAGTACACCATCACTATTCTTCAGTTTCATTTGTCTTTCTGTATTACTGTTCATGGCTGCTGATTTAAATCCTTTGTTTTCCCTTAATGCTTGTTCTATTTTTCTTGTGTTAAATCTTATGTACTCTCTGAGTCTCTTTCTAATGGCTTTGCATAACTCAGTATACTCAATTTTCTCCTTGTCATGTTTATCTTGCTCTTCATTTTTTGCCTTTGGTTCATCATAACAAGTGTTTCTTGACTAATTTTTTTCTTCCTTGGATTTTTTTTTTCCTATAGGTTTCTTGGGCTTTATCACTTTCAGAAAGTTAATATTCCTCGTCAATATCTTGGTCCTGAGCAGTCTGCAGAAGCTCAAACTTGTTCTTAAGTTCCAGTACATACTGCTTTTTCCCCTCTTCTGTTATCTCAAAGACCTTTTTGTATTATTTACTCAAGTCAGTTTTTTTCCTTTCCTACATCTATATCAAGTGTACATCTTACCATTCTGTGATCGCTTCCAACATTTACCTTATTCAGGACGGTAACATCATTCACAATATATCATCAGTTAGTGAGGATGAAGTTGATTTCATTAGTTGTTAATCCATTTGGACTCTTCCATGTCCACTTTCTCTTAACCCTTTTCTTGAAAAAAGTGTTCATTATTGACAATCCTTGAGATTCTGCAAATCCAACAAGTCTCATTTCTTTCACCAATTCCAAAATTTCCTATAGTTCCCCTTTCTGCGCTGTTTTGTCTTTTTCCAACCTTAGCATTGAAGTCCCCCCATAATAATAGTGTAGTGGGTTTTCTGCTCATCTAGAAGACTCAATTTCCGTGTACATTTCTTCAACCTCTTCATCATCATGGCTCTATGTTGGTGCATAAATCATTATAACCTTTAGCTTGTACCTCTTAGAAATCTTGAGTATTAGCCTTGATACCCTTGGTGATGTACTTTTGAATTCCAAAATGTCGTTTTTTAAATCTTTATGGACCAGAAACCCAACTCCACCTTCACTCCTTTCACTGTTTCTATTGGTGTACAGCAGATTTCCACTTGATAAACTTATAAGTGATTCATTTCTTCTTGTTTCAGCCAAACTGATGATATTCCAATTCACATTTTCTAATTCATTTTCCAGCTCTAATATACTGTCTTCACCAATGAGTGATCTTACGTTGTAACAGGCCAAGTTCAGTTTCTGTGCATGGCAGCCTGGTCGTACCCAGAGATTCTTAGCACCCTCTGCTTCCACTCTGATCCTCTTGCTGCCGTAAGAGGGGGAGTGAAAACCGCTAGGGACTGAGGGCCATTTGTTTTGTTGTGCTATCATATGCTGGGGGGTTTGGTCTTTTCCTCTTCACACTGACCAGGTGTCTTGAAGAGAACCACTACCCGTTCATTGCCACCTAAGTGACATAGCAGGGCTTACCATCGAGAAGGTGTGTGTGAGTGGATTTTAGGGAGGCAGGCCAACTGGACCTCTCCTAAATCATCTGTAATAGAAAGATATTGGATCCATCAGTGTTTTAGACTGAGTGTCTGATAATACACATGATACCTCTTCCCCTCTCAGCCCCATTTTCAGCAGGGTTTGATGTACTGTGTTATACATTACTCCCATTACCGTCCAGTTTTGCCAGTCGCCCTTCTGTTGCCATGTGCCATCTGGGAGAACCAGCCTTTGCTCACCTCGAGCATCAATAAGTTGTAGTCATCCAGCACTTCGTGGTTGTTTGTTGATTCCGCTTCGTTGGACCACTTTTGGTAGGTACTACCAAAAGTGGTCCGAGGAAGGCTGCCCATGAGCACCTCACCAGCCGTGCCGTTTCAGATATGCCCTGACACAGTCATCTGGCCATTACAATTTGGCCTTTGTCAAACTCGCTTAAATCTGTGCCTTTCCCATCTGAAGAACAAGACTAACACTGAGTAATGGAGCTCAGTATTAGGTTTTTTTAGTGTCCTGACCCGCACATACGCCGTAGTTCACCTGCAGTTGCTTCGATTTGCATAGCGACTTGCTGGTCATAATGTTTTGTCTCATGGGTGTATATATTATTTTAACAAGGTTAAGTAAATTAATGTCAGCTTACTTTTGCATAATCCTGTGTGCATATATATTCTGGCAAAATATATAGTAGGTAATATTTTTTGCAGCCATTTATATTTGCCTTGCTATCCTTTTGTACTTGGCCTTATGGATGGGATACACTTAAATAGAAAGTGTGCAAGGATATTTGCTGATGCTATCGAGGCAGAGTTAGGCGAGTCGGAAAACTGCTAGCTTTGGGGGATATACGGACTAATAATTAATAGTAGCCACTGGCAGAGGTGAAAGTGATTCTTGCTCTGCTTCTATTGAAATGCAGTTGAGTGGTAGCCTGGAAAGCAAGGCAATGGGGATTTCCAGCACTGCTGGGAGTCTTAGTGAAACAAATAAATACATGGGCTGTGTTAGGTAACTTAGAGGAGAAACAAGTGAAAGTATACTTGCATGTACATCAATGCTAGAAGTATAGTTAATAAATTTGATGAGCTTGAAGTGCTAGTCAAGATGTCAAAGGCAGATATTATTGTGATATCAGAGACATGGTGTCACACAGAAGACAAGCAGTACAGAATTGGAATATGGGAAGTAGTACAATGTGTGCAGAAAGGATAGACAGGAAGGTTGGAGGGGTTATGCTGTTAATTAAGAAACAAATTAAGGAAGTGCGTCCAGTTTATGTTGGTGAACAATTCTATGTTGAGTATTTTTGGTGTGACAAGCATTGGGAAAGGAAAAATGAGAGTAGGTGTGTGTTATAGGCCTAATGAATCTGATGAGTAAAATGAGCAACTATGCAGAGAAATAGTGGAACAGTAAATCAGAATGTCTTATAATTGAGGATTTTAACTTTCCAAATATCGACTGGAACTTGTGGGTTGGTCACTAGCAAGACTTTTGTGGATTTATTGGATGACATGTTTTCTACAGCAACATGTTCGAGAGGCAACAAGGGGGAGTAATACTCTTTATCTCATTATCAGCAGTGATTATTCATGCATTTAAGAATTTGCAGATAAAGGAACCACTAGGTGACAGTGATCACAATGTACTGATGTGGGAATTACTTAGATGTAACTACCATCAAGGCTAAAGGGAAGTGCTATTGCTTTCGTAAAGGTGACTACAGGGATCTGACAGTTTTTAAATTCTGTACAGTGGGATCAACTGATGATATCAATGTTGAATTCTAAATGGGAAGCATTCAAGGACTTAATTTTGGAAGCTTCTAGGCTTTTCATTCCAATTAAGAAATACTGTTCAGGGTTTAGGCCTAAATGGATGTCAGATGAACTAATGAGGCTCGTGGCAGAGAAGAAAAATGTATGAGATGCATATAATGTATCAGCTGACATAAAAGCCTATGGCAGATATAAACTAGTCTTTAATCAAGGCACGAAGGAGGTTAGGCAGGTGAAGGCAGATTACGAGAAATCCTTGGCAAGGGATGCAAAGAGTTCTTTACTTATGTAAACTCTAGAAGGAAAAGGATGAATCAGATTGGACCACTTAACATAGATGGGTTGACTGGTGATCATGCTCAGGTATCTGGTACTCATTCAGTTTATTTTGCATCTACATTCACACATGAAGAGTTATTCAATGAGGGGATTGCCAGAAGTTTATCAAACTCTAACAGGGAGCTAACTGATTTTGTAATAAATGAGAGCAGAGTGGAGGAGAAATTGAAGTTAAACATAAAGCACCCAGGGTGGATGGATCTATCCAATTATATTAAAGGAGGCAACAAAGGAAGTAAGCAAACCCTTAGCCATAATTATGAGAGCTTCCTTGGACTCAGCAGAGGTCTCCATGGACCGGAGGTGTGCAAATGTATCACCAATTCACAAAGGGGGTTCAAAAGGTGACACAAGTAACTATAGACCTGTTAGTTTAACTTGTGTTCCAGGGAAAATAATGGAATCACTGGTTAAAGAAGCATTGCAGGATCATCTTGACAAGACTGCATAATAGTTAAGACAGCATGGGTTTGTTAAAGGGAGGTCTTGTCTGATCAATTTGATTGGATACTATGATGTGGTCACAAAGGAACTGAATGCCAAAAATAATTTTGATATATACTTGGATTTCTGGAAAGCTTTTGATACTGTTGTACATGGAAAACTGCTGCAGAAATTGGAGAGATATGGCATTGAGCGCAAGTTGCTACAATGGATAAAGGGATGGTTGAGTGGGAGAAGACAGTGGTAATCAATGGACACTGCTCTTCTTGAACAAATGTTATTAGTGGAGTTCCCCAGGGTTTGGTGTTGGGCCCATTGTTGTTTTCTATATTTATCAATGATATTGATGAAGGTATAGCTGGTTTAATGTCTAAGTTTGCAGATGATCCAAAGTTGGTGGGTTGTTAATGATAATAAAGACAGTATGCTGCTCCAACTGGATCTAGATAAGTTTGGGAAATGGGCTGAGAAGTGGCAACTGAAGTTTAATACTGACAAATGCAAAGTACTGCATGTGTGGTACTACATTCAGGGAAGTGGAAAGTGAAAAAGATCTGGGAGTAATTGTGCAGTCTAATATCAAGTTCTCTGAGCAGTGCAGACAGGCTGCCGGGCAAGGTCATGGAGTCTTGTCAATGAATTTTGCTAGCAGGGACATGGAGGTGATTATCCCGTTATACAAGGCACTAGTCAGGCCACACCTAGAGTACTGTATACAGGTCTGGAGGCCTCATTTTAGGAAGGGTGTAGAGTTGCTAGAACAAGTACAAAGGAGGGCAACAAGATTGGTGAGGGGAACAAAGGGGTGCTCTTACCAAGAAAAGCTTAAGTTCTGCAAATTGCAGTGTGTGGAAAGTAGGCACCTACAAGGTGATCTGATTGAGATTTATAAGGCCTTGAATGGCTTCAGCAAGCTGAATGCTGATGGTTTGTTTCTCTTGCTCAGATTAAGAACCTGAGTGGCTACAGATACAAGTTGAGGAAAGACAGTTGTAGAATAGATGTGCTAAAATTTGCCTTTAGTCAGTGGATAGTTGATTGGTGGAACAGACTTTTATCTCTTTTGTTGTGGAAGTTGATAGCCTAAATAAATTTAAGGCTGAGCTAGACAGGCATGTGGAATGAATGGAGGGGTGAAATGGGAGGGTGTGTTTTTTTATTTTTTGGCTGATGCTGCATAAGGTTACTTTCTTGAATCATATGTATCTACTAATGCTTATACTTTTCTTGCATACAGGTTTACTGTTTAGATTTTTGAAGGAGTCTGTAAATCTCAGTAGTTTGGGAACCACTGCCCTATTTGAATCAAAAGGAAAGATGCATCTAGCTCCAACAGGATTGGTCAATCTGCCATATTGCACTTCAACCACTGAAATGTTGCATCATTTCAGTGGTTGTTTATAGGGGATATCGGATCCTCTCACAAGGTATTTGGCCACATGTCTTATGATTTAAAGTCCTTGGGCTTCTTTTTATGGGGATTATTAAATCAGAAACTTGAGGACAATCCATGAAACATTTCAACACATCAAAATAAGCATTGAAGATGCAACTAGGAGTGTATAGACACAAACTGTCACTTAAAACATGATCAAAAGATGATTTATAATATTTAAGATACAGCAGGCTCTCGTTATAATGCGGTTCAGCTTTACGCTGATTCGTTATGTGTTCTTGTATTATGACACTGTCACAAATCACTATAACGCTCTTTTACCAGCGTACAGATTGCATTTTTTGGCATATTTAAAGAAAACGTTTCATCTGATGAAATTGATAGCTTGAAAATAAATAGCAAAACAGCATTAAAATGTTTCCCACACTTAGTGAAATTTTCTCACACGCTAATTTAATTGCAGTACAGTGACTTATGTAGTTTAGAGATCAACATTTTAAAAAAAATTATAGTTATTGCTTGTAATATTTACGTTATATGCATTTATCTGAAGTCTAGTCACCACTCAGTACTGTATTAGACGTGTGTTTTCTCGAACGTTATATCATAATTAATGCAACCAACGCAGTTACATTTTCGAAGAGTTAATAATGGCGGATCAGAATGAAAAAGCAACGTCTGTATGCAGTGCGAAGATCACAAAGGTGGAGAAATACCATTGGGACCTGGTGTTTTCGTGCATCAAGGCTGTTAAATTCTTCTGACACCCTTTTAACAGAAGAACACAGGAGGCATCGAATGGAGTGTACTGGGAATGCTTAGGATGTGGTTTACTAAGACCATCATTATACAACTTAGAAGAAAGGTAGGATGCAAGCAGGTCAGCTATATCTTTATTGAGGTAGCAATAAAGCTATCCAGAGATGGGAATAGGGATGAGAAAAAGTTGCGGCCAATAGCATTTAGCAAGAGACCAGAATGCTAGACTATTATTTGGACAAGAAACAAGTTTTCTACTCTTAGCCTATTCAAAATCTAGTCTGGACTGATCAACAACTGATTTACAGTTGTTGTGAGCTTTGGTGTAGGCAGAAAGTAAACTTGGATATTTGGTTGCAAGCCAGTTGTGATATGCAACTTTTCTTATCTTGAACAGTTTAGCACATTTATTGAAAACCAATGTTTAGATAATGGATGAGATTTTAAAGTTTAGCATGGAATAAAGTATTTCATCTCTACAAGAATTACAAGAATTTCACTGAGACTATCTGAGTAAATTTTGACATCAGAAGACTTGAAATGGTAATCTTACCAACTATGAAAAGAAGAAAAGAAATCTTGCAGATCATCCCATTTTGCATCTTGTAATGCCAAATAATGAGGCTGAGAGTGGCTGCCAGAGAAATGCTCCATTGGAAAAGAGACCATTACCAATTGTGATCTGAATTGCCTGGAGGACCATCCACCTTGATTGTGTACATAGTAGTTTGTGAGGAAAAGATCAGGTGTTGACTGTGTGGTTAGGATTCTCTAGTATTCTGGTAGATAGATCAACAATCTATGCAAGTTCATTAATAGTTGCAAAAGCCTCAGTGTCTCTACCACCTGGGTCATGTGACTATAAAATGGAAGACAACTTAAATTACTTAAACTCATTCCAGTAGAATCAGTGCAAGAATCACTTTCACCTCTGCCAACGGCTACTTGTTAGACTATTAGTCTGTGTATCCCCATAAGCTAGCAGTTTTCCGACCCACCTAACACTGCCTCGATATATCAGCAAATATTCTTGCGCCCTTTCTATTTAAGTGTATCTCATCCCTGTAGAAGCACTCTCTCCTGTTAAGAAGCATAGACCAGGCTAAGAATTCTACCCCTTGATCCACATCCATAGAATTCATTCTGTGCTGTGGTTTCTGGAAGGGTGAAGGTTGTTCATGTGAAGGGAACATCCTTTGCTCTAATTAGGTACTGATAATTTCCAGTGTAAAGTGGGCATGTGAATGCCCACAGTTGGCTGCTGTGGGGATCATCTGAAAGTGCTATCAGTGAATTGCATCTCCATTTTCCGCTTTACTGTTTGGTGTGGTTTACAGTGAATTTTGTAATCAGACAATTTTTTTCCTTGAGCTCATTGTCAAGAAACATGCTTTATGAAAGCAGAGTATTACTGTCATCTCCATTCAATAAAGGTTTAGGGCTGAAAGCCTCAGACTAAAGAAAACTTACTAGACGTACAACTTATGCATTTTATCAAGTCTATATGTAGTGAGTCAACCAAGGTTAATTAAATCTCATACTAGGAATGCCTTCACAACTCTTTACGAAGTTTATAGTTTTTAATGATATCTTGGCAATGGATTAACTGGCTAGGACTCTTGAGCTGGCTACTTGCGGTAAATTCTATTACAACCTGAGACATTGAATCTCCCCCACCACCATTTACACAGCTAAAATGTATAATACTTGATTGAAATGGTTGAATGAGCTATATGAAACTATTGTTTGTGCTCCCAATGATATTGCCTCCCAGGATGATCATAGGCAGTGCAACCTTGACCAGTTCATTTACAGCAAGTGGAAGCCCAGAAGAAAGGTCCTTAGGTCTTAGAATCTAATTGCCCCTGTAGAACCTATTGATACTTATAATTATATCTAGTTTTGTGAATGCTTTCACAACTTGTGAAAGCATATGAGATGTGATTAACACAATGCCACGTAATTAACTTTAGTTGATTTACTGTGATGCAAACACTGACTTGTATGTGATCTCTGCTATAATTCTCTTCTGTTCAGGAGAGATGTCTGGAAACAACTATTTATGCAGGATCCCTACACATACTGATCAGTGAGTAACTCAGCTGATTTGGAACAGTGGCCATTCAACCCCCAGACTCAGACTTGGTTTTGAAGATATCTGATGTCCAATCTCTAGCTGATTTGAAAGGAAGCATCAAGGTTGCTAACAGTTCCTGTTTCATACTTTGAACAATAGTTGTTTTCCATACTGAACTTCCAGCATGTAGTGGGCAAAATGGGTTACCATAAGGAACATCTTAATCTTCATACCTAGCAATCCATTTGGACAGTAACCTACTAATTGTTAACAGTGCAGTTCCCCTAGTGGCAAGTTTTTGAAACTTGTTTGTACATTCATTTCCACATGCATTTAATTTGTATAGTAGTGGATCTAGTCCATTCTTAGATTAATCTTCCTGCCATTAATGGTTTTCTACTTGCAGCCCACTGAAATTATACACTTTGATTTGGTGTTGCTACAATTTCTTACCCATTCTGAAGTGTTCTATGACTGAAGGTGACAGGATTCTCATTATGCAAAAAAAGGCAATTTCTTTGGATAGCCCTGCTATTCCTAGAATGGTGTCAATGAAATAAATTATAATTTAGTGTCATTGTGGAACTAGATTATTTATTAAATGAGAAAGTATCTGTAAAGAAATTTCCCACTTTAACTCCAGTATGAACAGGAACCAGATGAGAACAGTGAGCTGGAGCCGGTTCACACCAGTTCATGCGAACTGGTTGTTAAATTTTTAGGCAAACATATGTTATAATGGTCTCAAACCAGATCTTATAAAATGATATATAGAAAATAATATGGTGTATACAAAATTAACTTCAAATGCAAAGCAACACAAATTTCTAGTAGTTTAGAGCTATTTTTATAACAGATAGGTTGAGAGTTATGTTACTATGCATTTCTTATTTGTTGCGGGCTGCAATATGCATTCAGGTTCAAACTTTTTACAGTTTGAACTTTAGTTTAAATTTAAGATTTTGACAGCTCATCTGAACATATAAAGGGTCAGGAGTGAATACAAGAACATCACTGTATTTAGCAGTCCTGAGCTAGAATAACAGTCAACTCAAGTGCGTTTACTATTGTACCCTCACATTTAACTGCTAGGCCACACAGGCCTTATGGCATATTAGATGATAATATGGCTTGAGCTTAGGTTGGGGAATAAAGATTGGGCCTGGTATCATTCATGTTTGAGAATGAATGAAAAACATTCAGATTTGGTAGTCAATTCTCTCGCACTGTTCAGAAAATAAAAGGACATTAGAGAAGTTCACTTGCTTGATTATGTGTAGTAATGAATAATTAGACTCCAGTCATTACAAACCACACCAAAAACAAATATAAAACCTACATAACACCCAGAACTGGCTTAGCAGTGTTCATGCTTCTTCACATTGACATTTTGTGGGTTTGTAGGAAACACCAGTTACCGACTAGACAATTAAAACTGTCATTGTTGGAAATTGCAGTAACCCACCAATGAATTGCTCTGCCTGATGGCATTGATATAGGTGAGCAAGGGACCTTGTGGTGTTTATCTTTTCTGTGCTGCAGTAGAAAATGATTTGTTTGTTCAGAAAGCACAAGTGTTCAAAAAGTCTTGCACTTTTTTTTTGCATTGTAGGAATATATCCTACAATATATATTTATATATATATATATAAGCCATTTCATTCAATCAGTACAGATGCCTGTATAGAACAACTCTTTGGAGGAAAAAAATATAAATTTATTCCCATATAATTTACTATTTCTATTGAATATAATTTGGATGTAGAGTGAAGAGGGTGTTACCACAATTTTGATCATATTTTTAAAACTACATATTGGGAAATGTAATGGCAACTTGTGACAGTAAAAAAAAAAAAAAAGAGCACTTTTAAGGGCTTAGCAGTTTGTTTCAGATTTTAAAATAAATAAATTTTCTGTTTATACTCCGGCACGACAACAAAGTCAGTAGAGTTTACAATAAATCGTCAATGCAAATATTTATCGTATTTAGTAGTCACGGGCTTGAACCCCGGTCCACTCAAGGAACTAGTGCTATGCACTCTTGCTCCTGACCACTGGGCTACGTCAGGCCTGGGCAAATCATTCCCAAGATAGAGAAAAATTGTGTAATTGATGTTGGAAGAGCAAGATGGAAATTTAATTTTTTCTAAAAAAATTGCTAGTTTTCATTGTAAATCAGTATTTTTTTTTTTTTTTTTTTTCACTAATATTTTGAAATATGTGATTTGTTAGTGCATTATTAAGGCATTTGGTATTGCATTCATGTGAATTTCTGTAGTTTGAAGCAGGCTCCACAAAAGCATGCATATTTGAGTGGACTGTGGTTCATGACTCCTGAATACAGTTAACAGTTGTATTCACTATTAAAATGATTAATGGTGAAACACCTGAGTTTGTGGTTATTTTCTTCACACTTAAAGCAGGTGAAGGAATACATATTGTAGCACTTGGTAACTTACTGTAGGGTTGCACAGTCTTTAGTACTGCATAAGCTGTGACCAACCAGTGGATTACTTGGCCTGATGAATGGTAACTGAGTGGACCACCTGTGGTTCTTTCTAGCATGAACCTGCTAAACCAGAGTGTCACTTTCTTGGTACAGACAAGATACAGAAAAGCTTGCTTCTGCTTATCTTGTATATTGTAGGAATGTTTGCAGATTATCTTTCATGCACTGAAACTCCTTGGAAGTTCCAGTATACGAACCAAGAAAGTGGATACTCCATAGCTTCCCCATAGGGAAGCATTCTCCTACTACAATTACACATTCTGTTTTCACTTAAGTAGTATTGTCCACTCTGATAAAATGTGATGTTGCTCCCATGATAGGCCCCAGATTTTAACTTGAATATTTGAAAAAAGTATTTGGCTTTTTGAATTGTGCATTTAGTCTACTAATGCTTGACAATTTTTTCCAGTATATTGCAATGCTTATTAATTTCAGTTATTTTTTTATTTTTTTCCTACTAAAAATGCCCATTGGGTTTTTACGAAATAGAAAAATTTAGAGCAAAAATCCTCAGACTGCAGGAAAATTTACAAACATTACATTAATGAAACAATGCCACTAAAATAACTTCATTAATTTACTGCGTATAGACCATGAAAATATGTACTAACATGTATGAATCATGTTTTTTTTCTCTTCCCCCCTTTCAAAAAAATGTTGCCAACATAAAGTAACATGAAACATTTAATCTGCCAAATTTAAGATTGCGGAAGCATTAATTGCATGAAACTTTGGCATTACTCCGACACAAATTAGACATTAAAAAAAAAAAAAAAACTTATTTCAATGGGGAAAAAAAATGATAGATTTCAATTACTATTTCCTGTGTATGAGAAGTGTACCACAGAGTGCATCCTACAGCAGGCTGAAATGGTAATTGTTGGAAGGTGCAAAATCTGGACTATGAGAGGGGTGAGGAAGAACAGTGCATCCCAGTTTTGCAATGGCCTCCATATTGTGCAGACTAGTGTGGGGTCATGTGTTGTCATGGAGAAGAACGTCATTAAGATTTTTGTCTGGTTGAACTCTATGGATGTGGGCTTTCAACTTTTTCGATTTCCATATATCGATCTGAGTCGATTGTGATGCCATGCTCCAAAAAGTCCACAAGCAAAACCCCTTCTTTCTCCCAAAATACTGTCGCCGTGACTTTACTGACAGAAGGCTATCTTTTGAATCACTTCTTGCATAGTGAATTTTGATGGTGCACTCCATTGATTAGCTCTTCATTTCAGGGTCATAATGTGGACCCAGGGGTTGTCACCCTGTGACTATGCGTGTAAGAAAAGCTTCACACTTGTAGCACTGGAGAATTTCTGTACAAGTGACTTTTGGGCTTTTTTGTGTTCATGTGTCAGCATTTTTTGGACTTACCAGATGCAAACCTTGTAGCCTAGTTCCTTTATGATGGTTATCACAGCAGGTTTCCTTATACCTACTGCATCTCAATTTGCATTGTGATGCTGCAGTCCTCTTTGATCAGCATGTCAATCTGTCTGTTGTCACTGACGTTACTGGCCGGCCACTTCGGGGCTTATCAACAGTGTCACTTTCCCCATTCTTAAAGTGTCTTACCCAACATCTAATTGTACTCACATCTACAGTATTGTCAGCATAAACATTTTTTAGATGTGTATAGATTTAAATAGGTGTCGCTTCTTCCTTGGTAAGGAATTCAATCACCACTCTTTGCTTGATACTTACATCTGTAACATCCACCATTTTGAACTATCTTTGTGCTGCACTCATGAGACCTAGTGACACTAGTGACAAAATGTTCTACAACACTACATTTGAAAGCAAAAAAATTAGGAGTGATTAATTTTGTACCAGTCTTCATATGGGACATGTTATAAAGAAAAAATACTAATATGAAATCATTTGTATTCCTCCAAGGTTCTTATGGCATACCTTGCATGAAAATGCTGCATGGCTGAAATACAAACAGTTGCAATATGTGTTCATAATTTATCGTGATCATTTTTATTTTTCTTGTGAATAGCTATTTTTGACCATATCATATCATATGCAAATATGATATGGTCACCTTCATATCATATGCAAATTTGTACTTTCTAAATTCATTAGAGAATCAAAAATCCTATGGACCAGTGTATAGTATTCTAGCTGATAGCACAACAGTGCTACTCCCCTCCCCTTCACAGAATTTCAAAATGTATATCTGTGATTTCTCCCCTTTCCATTAAAGCATAAATTTTATTGCCATAATGTACACTACCTATCAGAATAACAATCTTTTATGGTAACGTGGAATTTTTGTGGCACCTTCCGGGAATGCAAATAAAATAGGGTTAGCTGATTTACTGTGGTAATTCTCATATAAACAAGTGGGTATTGTTTTGGGTGCGTATACAGGATATACATAAAGTTTGCTAGCAGGGATAAGGTAATTATCCCTATGCATAAGGCATGGTTAGGCCGCATCTTGAGTACTGTATACAGGTCTGGAGGCTTCACTATGGTAACGATATAAATCTGCTGGAATGGATGCAGAGAGGGCAACCAGACTGAAGGGAACAAAAGGGTGCTCTTACCTAGAAAGGCTTCAGTTCTGCAAATTGCAGTGTCTTGAGACTAGGCACCTGCAAGGAGATGTGATTGAGGTGTTTAAAGCCTTGAATGGATTGGGTAACCTTAATGTTAAAGGGTAAGGATGGGTGAGCTGTGTTGGTTTTTTCCTTTTCTTTGGCTGATGCTATACACCGATGAGCCAAAACATTATGACCACCTACCTAATATGATGATGATGGTCCAACACGTAATGAGCAGATTCTTTTTAACTCCTGTAAGGTCTGTGGTTGAGATCTGCAAATTAGAGTTGCTGTTCCAACACAAACCACAGATGCTCGATGGGATTGATGTCTGGGGAATTTGGAGGCCAGAGCAGTACCTGGAAGTCTTCCTCGTGTTCTGCGAACCAGGCTTGAAAAATCTGGGTGGTGTGGCATGGTGCATTATCCTGCTAAAAGACTGTTGCCATGAAAGGGTGTACCTGGTCAGCAATGATGTTTAGGTTGGTAGTAGATGTCAGAATGCCCTGCACATGGACTGGACCCAGGGTATCTCAACAGAACATTGCCCAAAGCATGACACTGCCACCACCGGCTTGTTTTCATCCCACGGTGCATCCAGGAGCCATCACTTCCCCACTTAAGTGACGCACATGTACCCGGCCATCAACATGGTGCCACAAGAAACATGATTCATCGGATCAGATGACCTTCCAATCACTGAAGGTCCAGTTTCAATGCTCGCATGCCCATTGTAGGTGCTGTTGCCAGTGAACCGTGGTTAGCATGGGCACTCGGAGTGGCCTGCGGCTATGCAGCCCCATTTTCAGCAGGGTTCAATGAGAGCATAGATGAGCTGTGGTCGTCCGACAACTCCCCGGCAGTTCATGGGTTTTCCATCCTCGGACCACTTTCAGTAGGTACTAACAACGGCTGACTGTTAGCAGCCCACCAACCGTGCTATTTCAGATATGCTCTGATCCAGTCTGGTCTTTGTCAAACTCTTAAGTCTGCTGCCTTTGCCAATCTGAAGAACTAAAGTAATGCTGATTAACAGAGCCTGATATCAGGTTTTTTTTTATACTGTGTCCCGACCCGCGTGCACTCGATGTAGTTCACCTGCTGTTGCTCCGATTTGCATAACAACTCGCTGGTCATAACGTTTTGGCTTATCAGTGTATAAACTTGCTTTCTTGCATCATTTGCCACTATTATTACTACTATGTGCAAAACTGCTTTTCATTTTGATGAAAAACATTGTTATGCTAGATGGTGAACTGTACTTATCCAGATACAATGGTGTAACATAAGTTCTTGTAAAAAATTCTTTTGTGTATAATTTTAAATAATTGCTTATTTGGACTTTATTATCCAACAGTGTAATTATTTAAAAAAAATTCATAAATTTTTTTCTTTATGCAGTATTATCCTCAGTACTGTTTATACCTCTTACTGTTTCTCATATAGATCAGAATTCTGGTGTATTTAATTTGTTTTGATTTTGAAAACTGCTTTTTTCTTATCTATTATAAATTATTTACGGTTACTTGGAAATGCAGATAAGACATGACAGCACCTGCACCTGTCCAATTATTTCTAGACAATTTGTGCCTAAATAGACAACGTTATCTGAAATGAACTTGAAACATATTTTGAAAAGTTAGATATCCAGCCATAAATCTCAAAAGGTTAAAGTTAAATATGATCAGCTAATTTTTGGAGACTTGAAGTTTCTATATATGTTTGGTCTGCAATAAGACAACTATAATGGCTTTTCATATGTGAACTGGACATCAAAGCAGTGGTCACGGAGTAAGGACATTGTTTCAGGGTTTAAAAAGTATAGAATTTAAAAGTCTGGTGACTTATCTCAATTGCTTATTGATTTAG
Organism: Mastigoproctus giganteus; assembly: GCF_048544385.1. NCBI lineage: Eukaryota > Metazoa > Arthropoda > Arachnida > Uropygi > Thelyphonidae > Mastigoproctus > Mastigoproctus giganteus. The sequence continues at coordinate 257,179,665 of NC_143577.1, forward strand.
AGTTATTGAAGCATTTTTTAAGACAACAGTGGTAATGACTAAAGCCATTACCATCCTTGCTAATGTCTGCCAACTTACTGATGCAAAAGGTTTTTTTTTTTTTAATGTTACATAACATATGTGAGTGAACTTTATACAGCCAATTTGGCAGAATAATATCACAGTTTAAAATTGAAAAAAGGTGAAAAATAAACATGGCTTCAAAAAAAGTGTTCAACTTTAAAACAAGGAAGATTCTAATTTTTGAAGTATCATTAAAAATATTCTTCCTAAATTTCAAAAATTAGGGTATAAGATGAGCCTGCAAGTTTAATTTCTTGCATTCCCACGTTGGCTTTTTTGCCTGAAAAATGTTCCATTAGCAAGGAACAAAGTAAGATTCCATAAAGATACAAGGGGGTATCAAAAACTTTGTACCCTGACCTAGATAAAGCAACAGTATGAAGATGCTGTTTTAATGAGTTATCTACATATTCAATAACTAACTTGTGAAATCTCATTCCTGTAGGTGATCTTTCACCAGGGGTGAAGCCCGGAATCTGAGGAAGGACACTATGGTTGACAAAGTGGAGTATTGAGCAGTGATCAAGTTCCTGCATTTGCAGCGCAAGAAAGCTCAGGAAACTGGTGAAGAAATGAAAGCTGCACATATGACACTAAAAAAGTGGAAGCTGGAGTTCCAGTGCAAATTGTACAAGTATCTTTGACAAGTGAAGAGGAGGAAGTCTATCAGCATCTACAGCCAGTGAGATGGTTGCAAAGGTTGAGCAGCTGGTGCTGAGTTACAGATGTGTGACAATTCATTTCATTCCAAATGCAGTGGGAATTAGTTATGGGTCTGCCCACAGTATTTCACATGAACATCTGCACATGTCTAAGGTCTCCACGCAGTGGGTTCCAAGATTGCTGATGGCTTTACACAAATATCAACTAATGATATTTGCGTAATGCGGATGTTGAGAACTTTTTTTTTTTTTTTTTTTGATCAGTTGGTAACAAATGACGAATGCAGCATGTACTGTTATGATCCAGAGACTCAAGACGTGTCAAAGCAGTGGAAGCACACCTCCCAAAAAGGCAAAGGCCACTCCATCTCTGAAGGTGATGTTGTCCATGTTTTGGGACAGAAAAGGGGCTATCCTGACAGATTACCTACCTCATGGTTCCACACTTGCCGGAGAATACTACAGAAATCTTTTGAAAAAGTTGTGCAATGCATTGAAGGTGAAAAGGAATTGAATGTTAACCAAAGGTGTCTGTCTTCTGTCAGACAGTGCACTTGGCTTACACTGCCATTGACACCACCAATTTTTTGCTCTAAATTTTTCTATTTCATAAAAACCCAATGGACATTTTTAGTAGCAAAAAAATTGTAAAATTTAATTATTTAAAAAAAAAAAACTGAAATTAATAAGCAAATATCAATTTGTTCTCGTAGGTTTTTTTTTTTTTTTTTTGCACCATCTGAATCAAGTTTAAATGTGAACTTTCAAATTTTTTCCTTGTTTTTTTAATGTCTGTTATGGTTGACTCCCCAGTCTTGTAAAATTTTGCAATGGAAGACCCCGCTTTTTCCCTCTAAAAGTCTGTAAAATCTCAATTTTGATTCAATGTCATTGACCAGAATATCAATTACAGAAGTGTGTTGAATAATGGATTACAAGTGTTATGTTTAGTTAGTACTGTATGTGTATTAAGCTGTATGTAAGCGTAAATTCCATGTTGCTAACTTGTGGATAATATTCTTCAGATGTTCACACGTCATTTAATTTTGTTAATTGGTAAAGGAAAAGTGTAAATTTGTGCTTTATATCTTAATTTTTATAGCCTATGGATAATATTCCTCCAATTTTCATGTATTAGTTGCTGTTTAATAGAATCAAATTTTAATTTGCAAATGTGATCACAATAACTGCCACTTACTGTAATAATTTTATGGCACCAGCATAAAAAAGAAAAAAATGCTGGCTCATTCCAATTATTGAAATTTGGATTTTGACACTCTACTGTACTTACAAAAGAGTATCAGAATTTAAATAATTCATACATCTTTGGCATAATTTGAAATGACTATTCATATAGGAAACTTAAAAAAAAAAAGAAACAATTTCCAATATTGTATAGCTAAACATGAAGGGTGATTTATCCAACTTTAATGTTTTCATTAGGGAAAATAACTCCACATCATGACATCCAGAAAGAAGGTTTTGTTGAAAGTAATCATCCTAGGTGATAGTGGGTAAGTTCACAATTTCTTGTTTTAATAACTGCTTCAAGTTTTGCATAATTTGAAATGACTATTCATAGAGGAAACTTTAAAAAAAAAGAAATTTCTAATATAATTCCAATATTGTGTAGCTAAACATGAAGGGTTGATCTCAATCTGTAATATACACGGTTCAGAGATTATCTTTACAGCTTCGTCGCTTTATAAAATAAGTGTGGTGTAATCCTATTTTTATTTATGCTTTTTTACCCTTGCTTGTGCTTTATATCAGAAATTAAGGCAGGCAAGTTGCTATTTTGCTTGCAATTCTGGCTGTTGGAACCTGATGGAAGGCTGGTTTAAGTTGTCAACATCTTTATTTTATCAATTTTGTAATTATATATTTATTACGCATTTTTTTTTTTTAGTTATTTTATATTGCTTATATATATATATATATATATATATATATATATATATATATATATATATATAAAAAAAAAACATTTGTCCATGCTCTAAAGAAATCAGATTTTATTGGTTTGGTAAACATTTCTTTTCTGTCAGTTGTGCACGAGTGTTATTCAGTATTGGGTGAACATTGGCATCCAAGCATTGCATATTGAAATATCCAAAGAAAAGTTATGGAGCTAAAACTGAGATACTGGATGGAGTAAGTTTTTTGTAAATTGTAAAGGACAAGTGGAGACATCAAGATCTAAAGACTTCTTGACATCAAGATTGTTTTTAAAAATTGATTTCTTTTGGTTGAAAAACTAAGGGAGCCATTTCATTGAATATGTTTAGAGGGATAACAGGAGGAAGGTTACCAACATTGTAAATGCAAGAGTAAGTACAATACCAGTAAGCTGGTTTTATCTTTAGCTGAAGTGGAACCATGAGGATGTAATAGTGGCAATTGTAAATAGACAGAAGTTGTTGACAGAAGTTACAACTTCAGTCGATTCAGAAGCTGTATCTTCTTAGGAAAATGAAAGATAGCTATGCAGTAAACCCTCGATTTAACTGAACCCGATATGACAGATTTTGGATTTAACAGACCAAACAAATAATAAAACAGCAATGTACATATTAATCTCGGCCATATTTTTTTTACATGATGCAAGAAAGCAAGCTTATATAGCATCAGCCAAAAAAAAAAAAAAAAAAATCCCTTATTTCACCCACCCACTCGCTCCAAATGTTTGCCAAGTTCTGCCTTGAATCTATTTAAGCTATCAACTTCTACAACGACAGATGGAAGTTTGTTCCAGCAATCAACCACCCGCTGGCTAAAGGCAAACTTCCACACATCTATCATACAACAGTCTTTCCTCAATTTGAATTTATGCTCTCTCAGGTGATTATTAGAGGAAGAGGAAGAATCCCATCTGCATTGAGCATGCTCAAACCATTCGAGGCTTTGTGCACCTCAGTCAGATAACCTCACAAGTGCTTAGTCTCGTGACACTGTAATTTGCAAAACTTAAGCCTTTCTTCTTAAGAGCAACCCTTTGTTCCATTCACTAATCTTGTTGCCCTTCTCTGTACAACAGCTCTACATCCTTCTTAAAATGAGGTCTCCAGACCTGTATACAGTACTCAAGGTGTGGTCTGACCATTGCCTTATACAAGGGGATAATCACCTCCTTATCCCTGCTAGAAAAATTCCTGTATATCATGACAAGACACCATGAGCTACTCTTGCAGACTGTCTGCACTGCTCAAAACTTCATATCTGCCTTCACAGTTACCCCCAGGTCCTTTTCATTCTCTACCACTGTCAGTTTGGTACCACAGAGTCGATACATTATTCTGGGATTACTGCTTCCCATATGTAGTACTTTACATTTGTCAATGTTAAACTTCATTTGCCACCTCTCGGCCCATCTGCTCAACTTTTCTTGATCCTGTTGCAGCAGTGTACTGTCATTAGTGTCATTAACAACCCTGCCAACCTTTGTATCGTCTGCAAACTTGGACATTAATCCTGATATACCATCATCAATATCATTTATAAATACAGAAAACAATGGACCCAACACTGAACCGTGAGGGACTCCATTAATAACATTAGTCCAAGAAGAGCTGTGTCGTCGACTGGGCTAGCCGGGTGGGTAAAGTGCCTGCCTGGCAACCCAAAGGTCGTGGGTTCGAATCCCGCCTCTGGTTTGGATCATAGTACTGCAAAAACCTTGGGAGGTTCATTATGGCCACAAAGCCAATGCGCCAACTACAAAAAAAAAAAAAAAAAAAGCAGTGTCCATTGATTACCACTCTGTCTTCTCCCACTCAACCATCCCTTTATCCATAGCAGCAATTTGCTTCCATTGCCACACTGCTCCAATTTGTGCAGCAGTCTTCCATGTGCAACAGTATCAAAGTCTTTTCTAAGATCCAAATATGATATCAAAGTTATTCTTTGCATCCAGTTCCTTTGTGACTACATCATAATATCCAATGAAATTAGTCAGACAAGACTTCCCTTAACAAACTAATGCTGTGTCAGAGCTATAACTTAAGTCTTTTCTAGATGATCCTGCAATGTTTCTTTAACCAGTGCCTCCATTAATTTCCCTGGAACAGAATTTAAACTAATAGGTCTGTAATTACCTGTGTCTCCCTTTGATCCTCCTTTGTGGATTGGGATCGCATTTGCACATCTCCAGTCCATAGGTATCTCCCCTGAGTCCAGGGAAACTCTCATAATTATGGTTAAGGGCTTGCTTACTTTGCTGTCTCATTTAATATAACTGGATATATTCCATCCACCCCAGGTGCCTTTCTTGTGTTTATCTTCAACAATTTCTCCTCCTCTTTACTCTCAATTATTAGAAGATTATCTAGCTCACTGCCAGAGTTTACTTCACCTCTGCCATTCCCCTCTCTGAATAACTCCTTATATGTGAATGTAGCTGCAAAATACTCATTTAGTTTGTTAGCCACCTGAGCAGGATCATCAACAGTTGAACCATCAATATCCAGTGGACCAATCTGATTCATCCCTTTCCTTCTAGAGTTTACATAAGTAAAGAACTCTTTATTGTTTTTCTTTGCATTCTTTTCCAAAGATTTCTTGTAATCTGCCTAATCTCCTTGGTAACTTGGTTGAAGACCAGCATATATCTATCATAGGCTTCTGTGTCACATGTTAATTTATGTATCCCATGCATTTTTCTTCTCTGTCACGTGTCTAATTAGTTCATCTGGCATCCATTTAGGCCTAAAACTTGAACAATATTTCTTTGTTGGTATGAAAAGCTTAGTAGCTTCCAAGATTAATTCTTTGAATGCTTCCCATTTTGAATTTGCTGTTGGTAACATCAGTTGGTTCCACTGTATAGAATTTAAATACTGTCTCAGACCACCGTAGTCACCTTTATGAAAGCAAAAACCTTCCCTTTATCCTTGATGGTAGTTACCCCTTTGAGAAAAATTCTTCCCCTTGAGCCTTGCACAATCTCTCCAGGGCCGAATTGATCGACAATGCTGTCATCATATACTCCCTCCTATAGTGTCTGGGCAGAATTGCAGACACTTTCAAATTCAACCCTAATGCATGGCTTTTTTTCAGCATTGTCTTGTACTTGTTAAGTAATTCTGCCGGTCTCCTACTCTTAATATCATTAGTGCGAATGTGTACAACAATATCACCCTTTGTGCCCTTAAATAATGATATCTACACTACAACATCAACCTTTGCCTCTGGCAGACATACCCTGGTCCTGTTCCATCTATCCTTTTTGAACAATATGTTCCCCATTTTGCCGACAATAGTCACCTACAACACCTAGTTCCTTTGGGGCCAGTGCATTCTGCCTTGGGGGTTTACCACTGTGTTGCATGATATTTATTAATTAAAAATTAATAATTACTTATTTCCATTATTGTTTGGGGAATTACCTACTTTGATTTTTATAATCAAATTGAGAATTTTGTTCAAAAAGCCGTTTTTCCTAGATAACAGATAAGAGCAGGTGGTGACTTCCGAGCTGAACGTGACTCGGGACACTAAACTGCAGGTCTACCGACTCTCTTTCGGTCTCGTGTGGTCAGGTCGTGTACAGAGTTTCTGTGATTTCTGAATTGTGACTTTATTTACTAAATAATTTTGCAATCTTTACAATTTAAAATGGCATCAAGTGATAGAGGAGTTAAGAAAGTATGTGAACTTAAATGTGGCACAGAAATTAGTTAATTGAGAAATAAGAACAAGGTATCTCGGTAGCACGTGTTTGTGAAATTTACAGCGTAAAAAAAAACTCTGATATCCTTAAATCAAAGGCCAAATTGCAATATAATTTTATATTGTACAGTAAAGTTTTTCTTATTTTTTTTTTTACATTAAGAAAAATAAATGCCCCCTGGGTTACATTAGATTTATTATTACTATCTAAATTGCAAGGAAGCTTGAGGCTTATGCTGCACCAGCCAAAAAAAAGTTACCGAGAGAGAGAGAGAGCATTAATGGACACCTCTTCTTCCCTATTAGTCCATTAAATTGAGGGTTTACTGTATATGAGAAATGTTTTTTGTCACTATCAGGTAACCTAATGGCAAAGTGTTTCCTGTTTTCTTTGACATTATTGCATGTTGTAGTTACAGGGCTCTAGGCTAAAAAAAAAAACTAAAACTAACTTCAGAGTGCTAAATTTTCACTTGGCACAACACTTTTCAACTGCTGTGGCTCTGTCTGGCATGTTACTGGCTCATAATGACTTAGCTTTCCTCCTCATTAATAATAGTATTGAAATTAATTATCCTATCCTTAAATGTTTAAAAAAGCATTCAAGAACGCTTCCTTACTTAATGAAAATTTTTCGTTAAGCAATGCGAGTTTTGGAATGTGAGCTTCTGATGTTTATCTATCTTTTAACTGATTCGTGCAAAGATTTTATTGATTTATGGGGTACTGCTTGATCTTGGTGCAGTCTTGTTAGGTAGATACTAGCTTTATAAAAAGCTATTTGTACCATTTGAAGCTAAAAAAAGCATAAAATCTGCATTGGTTTAATTATGTTTATTTCCAATTTAGATATCTACATAATGGAGTCATATTTTGTGGAGTTTTCTTACTGCTTCTTTGGTGACAGCTATATTTGCAGTAACACTGTCACAAAAGATCAGAGGTCACATGACCTTGGTTCTTGTGAAAAGAGTTGTCAAAAAAAAAGTTCTTCAGACCTAAGTGATGTTTTGTGATGGTGATAATACAGAGATAGCCATTGCTGAAGAAGTGGTAAGAAATTGCTACACAACATTTGACTCCATTATATCATCATCAACCATTTTCAATCTACTTCTGGAGAAGGCCTCCAGCAACTTTTCATTTTTAGCATTAGCATTAGTAGAGGCATTTGATGCAAGAAAGCAAGCTTATGCAGCATCAGCCAAAAAAAAAAAATTAAATAAATAAATAAAAATTAACCACCTCCACTTCACCCCTCTGTTCGTTCGAAATACCTGTCCAGCTGAGCCTTAAACTTATTTAGGCTATCAACTTCCACGACAAGGGATGGAAGTCTATTCCAGCAACCAACCATCCGCTGGCTAAAGGCAAATTTCCTCACGTCCATCCTACATCTGTCTTTCCTCAATTTGAATTTATGCCCTCTCAGGTGATTATTCTCAGCAAGAGGAAGAATCCCATCAGCATTGAGCATGCTCAAACCATTCAAGGCTTTATACATCTATCAGATCACCTCGCCGGTGCCTAGTCTCCAGACACTGTAATTTGCAAAACGTAAGCCTTTCTTCGTAAGAGCACCCCTTTGTTCCATTCACTAATCTTGTTGCCCTTCTCTGTACTCGTTCCAGCATCTCTACATCCTTCTCGAAATGAGGCCTCCAGACTTGTATACAGTACTCTAGGTGCGGTCTGACCATTGCCTTATACAAGGGAATAATCACCTCCTTATCCCTGCTAGAAACATTCCTATATATCATTGACAATACATCATGAGCTACTCATGCAAGCCAGTCTGCACTGCTCAGAAAACTTCATATCTGCCTGCACAACCACCTCCAGGTCCCTTTCATTCGCTACCACTGTCAGTGTAGTACCGCAGAGTTGATACGTTGCTCTGGGGTTGCTGTTTCCCATATGTAGTACTTTACATTTGTCAATGTTAAACTTCATTTGCCACCTCTCAGCCCATCTGCTCAACCTTTCCAGATCCTGTTGCAGTAGCATAGTGTCAGTAGTGTCCTTGACAACCCTGCCAACCTTCGTATCATCTGCAAACTTGGACATTAAGCTTGATATACCATCATCAATATCATTTAAAAATACAGAAAACAATGAACCCTGAGGGACTCTACTAATAACATTAGTCCACGATGAGCAGTGTCCATTAATTACCACTCTGTCTTCTCCCCCTCAAACACTCCTTTATCCATAGCAGCAATTTGCCTCCAATGCCACACTGCTCCAATTTGTGCAGCAGTCTTCCATGTGCAACAGTATCAAAAGCCTTTCTAAGATCCAAGTATATAATATCAAAGTTATTCCCTGCATCCAGTTCTTTTGTGACTGTATCATAGTATCCAACCAAATTGGTCAGGCAAGGCTTTCCCTTAACAAAACCATGCTGTGTCTGAGCTATAACTGAAGTCTTGTCTAGATGATACTGCAGTGCTTCTTTAACCAGTGCCTCCATTAATTTTCCAGGAACAGAAGTTAAACTAACAGGTCTATAATTACTTGTGTCGCCCTTTGATCCTCCTTTGTGAATTGGGGACACATTTGCACATCTCCAATCCATGGGTACTTCCCCTGAGTCCAAGGAAGCTCTCATAATTATGGCTAAGGGGTTTGCTTACTTCCTTTGCTGCTTCCTTAAATATAACTGGATAGATCCCATCCACCCCAGGTGCCTTTGTTGTATTTATCTTCAACAATTTCTCCTCCACTTTACTCTCAGTTATTACAAGATTCTCTAGCTTACTGCCAGAGTTGAATACACCTCTTTCATTCCCCTCGCTGAATAACTCCTCATGTGTGAATGTCGATGCAAAATATTCATTTAGTTTGTTAGCTACCTGAGCAGGATCATCAACAGTTGACCCATTGATATCAAGTGAACCAATCTGATTCATCCCCTTCCTTCTAGAGTTTGCATAAGTAAAAAACTCTTTGCTGTTTTTCTTTGCATCCCTTGCCAAAGATTTCTCGTAATTTGCCTTCGCCTGCCTAACCTCCTTTGTAACTTGGTTACAGATCAACTTGTATCTATCATAGGCTTCTGTGTCACGTGTTAATTTGTATGTATCCCATGCATTTTTCTTCTCTGCCATATGTCTCATTAGTTCATCTGACATCCATTTAGGTCTAAACCTTGAACAATATTTCTTAGTTGGTATGTAAAGCCTAGTAGCTTCCAAGATAAGTTCTTTGAATGCTTCCCATTTTCAATTTGCTGTTGGTAACATCATCAGTTGGTTCCACTGTATAGAATTTAAATACTGTCTCAGTCCATCGTAGTCGACTTTACGAAAGCAATAACCCTTCCCTTTACCCCTAATGGTAGTTACCTCTTTGAGTAAATCCCACTTCAGCACACTGTGATCAAGGCCACCTAGTGGTTCATTTACCTGCAGATTCTTAATGCATGAAGAATCACTACTGATAATCAAATCAAGAGTATTACTCCCTCTAGTTGCCTCCTGAACATGCTGATGTTGAAAACAATCATCCAATAAATCCACAAAAGCCTTGCTAGTGTGTGAGTGACCAGCCCCCAAATTCCAGTCAATATCTGGGAAATTAAAATCCCCCATTGATTTACTGGCCCACTCTATTTCTCCGTACAGTTTCTTATTATACTCATTAGAGTCATTAGGCCTATAGCACACTCCTACTCTCAATTTTGATCTCCCAATGCTTATGTCACACCAAACTGACTCGACACTGCACTGTCCTGCAATGTCGACTGGCTTCACTTCCTTTGATTTTATGTATTTCTTAACTAATAGCATAACACCTCCTCCCTTCCTATCCTGTCTATCCTTTCTGTAGACATTGTACTCCACAAATTCCAGTTCTGCATTACTTATATCTGTGTGACACCACGTCTCTGAAATCCCCACAATATCTGCCTTTGATGTTTTGAGCAATACCTCTAATTCATCGAATTTATTTACTAAACTCCTGGCATTGGTGTACACGCAAGTATACATGCACCTGTTCTTTTTCTTAGCTACCTTAACACAACCTGTGTGTTTATTTGTACCCTGATGATTCCCAGCAGTCTGAAATATCCTGCATCTTATTTTCCAGGCTGCGGCTCATTCCAATAGAAGCAGTGCAAGAATCACTTTCACCTCTGCCAGTGGCTACTGTTAATCTATTAGTCCTTGTATCCCCCCAATCTAGCAGTTTTCCGACCCACCTAACACTGCCTCGATAGCATCAGCAAACATTCTTGCACCCTTTCTATTTAAGTGTATCCCATCCCTCTAGAAGCAGTCTCTCCTGTTAACAAGTACAGACCAACCTGGAAAAAATTTTACCCCTTGAGCCTTGCACAATCCTTCCGGGGCCGAATTGATTGACAGGGCTCTCATCATATACTCCCTCCTATCGTGTCTGGGCAGAATTGCAGACACTTTCAAATTCAACCCTAATTCACGGCTTTTTTTTCAACAGTGACCTGTACTTGTTAAGTAATTCCACCGGTCTCCTACTCTTAATATCATTAGTGCCAACGTGTACAACTATATCACCTTTTGTGCCCTTAAAAGATGATATCCGCTGTACAACGTCATCAACCTTTGCCAGGCTGATGCTATATAAACTTGCATTCTTGCATCATATGCCTCTACTAATGCTAATATTGTCTCCTTGTCTAACTCCTTTCTCAATTTTAAATTTGCTACTGTCTTTGTCTTGTCTAATAAAGGAGGTAACATTCTTATGTTTCTTAAATTATTATGTATGGGATGTCTATGCCTTTCTTTTGAGCACCCGAAACCTCTGATTTATCCCCAGGGGCTCACATCTGGTGAGTATGGGCTTGGCACACCCAGGGTCCTGAGCTGGATATCATCATTCTTCCCCTTCTTGGTGATTCCTTTCTACTTCTCTCTCTCTCTGTCTCTCAGGGTAATAGGGAATTTTTTTTTTTTTTTTTTTTTTTGGCTGGTGCGGCATAAGCCTCAGGCTTCCTTGCACCATATGGCTAATAATAATAATGTATGCAGTCAAATGCCTTTTCATAATCCACAAATGACAGTATTTTTTATTCATTAGCATTTTCCATTAGCTATGATATTACATGGTGATCAACAGTTCAGAATCCTGTCCTAAAGCCAGCTTGCTATTTCAGTTGATTCTAATCAAGTATTCTTTCTAATCTTTTAGTGATGACCCTTGTAAACAACTTGTAGATGTGGAACAAGTTTGTTTATAATTTTGAATTTATGCTTTGTCTCCTTTGTTATGCAGCACAATTGATTGCATTATTCCACTCCTTTGACATCATGTCTCTTTTTTCCTAATTTTAACAAATCTACAGGAATGTCATCTTCACCTGGGGCTTTTTTGATTCTTATTTTTTTTTTTTCAGTGCATGTTCTACTTCATCAGGTATGTCATATGTTTTGCTAATTTGTGATCCATCTTCATTGCTGGCATCATTCCCTTGCTCCTTATATAATAATTTATAGTAGTCTTCTGCTATTTGAATTATGCATTCTGTGCTATTTATAAGTATATTATCCTTCAGATTAAGTATCATTTAGTATTGAGCTGTATTACTGCTCATGACTGCTGATCCTTTGTTTTCCCTTAATGCTTGTTCTACTTTCCTTGTGTTGAATCATTTTGTCCTCTGAGTAGCTCACATCTGGTGAGTATGGGCTTGGCACACCCAGGGTCTTGAGCTGGACATCATTCTCTTCCTTGGTGATTCCCTTTTATCTCTCTCTCAGGGTAGTTCAGAAATTTATTATTTTTTTTTTTTTTTTTGTTGGTGCACCATATGGCTAATAATAATAATGACTCCATTATGTACATATTTCTAAACTGGAAATAAGCATTGCATTTCCTCTCATCATTCCTTCAGAACTGTACAATAATTCTGACAAAATCTATACTAAGCAAATCTTTACAGGAGTACCGCAAGAGGGAGTGTTCTCCAGCCTCCTCTTTACTGCCATTATCTCCCCTTTTATAATTCAGATACCAGATATTTTCTTATGCTGCAGATTTAAAAATGATTGACCACCATCCAAACAAATGCAGACCCCAATATGATCACAGAGGAAATTAAGTGTGCTCCTTGCACCAGTAGGCTACCTCAAACAATTTGGCCTTAATATCAACCCAGCAAAGTCTGAGTGCATGCTCTACTCCTTGAAGAAAGAGCCCACGACCATCTTGCCAAAGATTAATGCACTATTCATACTTCCTGTTTCGTATCATTTAGATTTGGGGGTGGTTTTCGACACAGCTGAGATTTAACCATCACATCAACAAACTCATCAGGTGGGCCACACACTTGAAATGGAGTGCAAAGCAGCACCTGCTTACGTCTTGGATAAGGTTACAGCAACAATGTCAGAACCATCATATACCCCACCCCCCCCACTACTTTATGCAGCAGAAATCTGATCATCAGTGGCACCCACGAACACAAACCAATCTGGGCAGCTGAGTACTGGCTCCTCAAGTGGGTAACCTGCAAACACAGGATAGCACCCAAGCCCATACAACTGAAATGGCCCTGGTACTGGGAATTCCCAGGCTGCCCTCTCACAATAAAAATGCTGACCAGTCATCTTTATTCTGGGATCTCTGTTGCTTGAGAATTCCACCTGCCCAGCTAAGAGTCACCCCAACAATTTGCCCTCTTCACTCATGCCTCCACTTATTAGATTGCTTCCTACCCTACCAGGTGCTCGGACAAATTGAGGACATCGGTGCAGACTTACAGAAATTGGCTGCTAACCAACACTATAGGCCCGGGATTCTGGGACCCACGCATCCCATGCCCTCCAATCACTCAGCATAGACAGAGGGCATCCTCGAAACCATGCAGTTTCAATCAAATTCACCCCAGGTTCCTGTCTGGACAGTCTGCAAAATGAAAAGCCTTCTCTTCATCGCATCCAAGCCAACATGCCCTGCATTTGCCACTTTAATGCTCCGGTTAATTACTGAGTGTACCGGAGAAGCCAGACATTGTTTAATGTCTTATCACTTAATTGCAGCTTATTTTTGTAATATCTGGTTGTTATCTCTAAGTGTCAACTTTTGGCCGTGAAGGGACATTGCAACATCATCCAGTCATGTAACTGTCATAATTGAAGGTGGTGCAAGAAAAGATTCTCTCTTAAACCAATTTATGTTTGAGTGCAAAATATTTCTAAATTGGAAATAAACACAATTAAGTTTTTTTTTTTTTGTTCATGCTGTGTTGTGAGCAATATTAAAGTTGATTCTAAAACAATACTAGATGTTTAATTATTGAAATAAATTTATCTTTAATGGCCATTAATTAATTATAAGCATTCATAGTTGCTTGTTGTATTGTCTTATACAGGGAATCTAAATTTTAACCTGGATTGTGGCATGGGAACAAAAGTAACCAACCACATTTATTTTTTTAAAGATAGTTGAAAAATACCTATTCAGCTTGTCTGCCACTTATTTTGTATTTTCTGTGACTTTTCCAGTTCGATCAAGTAAGGGATATATTTGGTTCACTTTCTTCCTTTTTGTATTCACATATGAAAGGTTTTATTCCATTTTAGCTCTTTTCTAGTGCTTTCTCATACTTAACTTTTGCCTGTCTCACAAATCAGTGTTGTGTAGTAGTGGGTAACTATTCGTTATTTCAATCAGTGCGATACCACCACTTTGCTAATTGGAGACTTGAAGTGTTGAAACCATATTTAGTCACCAAAGCAAAGTTTCTGGCATCCCCTCCCTCCCCCATCTCCTTTAACCCATGCACAGTACTAAGTACTATAGGTTTTGATACCTTTTGTGTTTGGGGTTTACATTAAAAAAATATATATACCAAAAGAGCACTGTGTGCCAAGCATATTTTTGGCCATAAAATTCTTCTGAAATTTATAGTGCACTTTTTATAAGCATTTAAGTTTGTTTCATTCTTGTCTTTTTCTCTTTAATGTAAGTAGTTCTGTATATAAATGGTTTCAAATAAGAACCCAGAAAGCAAATGCATCTTTGTTTTTCTTGGTAAATGCACTAATGTTACTAACCTAATTTCTTGGTAACTTACAGCACTTGTTAAATATGTTTGTTAATACTGATAAGTAACAGTAAGCAAGTAATGTTGCTTATCTGTTTGCAGAAACAAGCAGCATTTTCTGCCTCTTTCTCCTTAGGAAAAAATAATATTAAAGAATAATGAAATTATTAGCTTTTCAAAATGGCTAATAATGATCTGGAGGTATGGAAATAAATAAGTTTCCAGTAAAACTAATAAGGCCAAAGTTGAAAATATCAATGTGGAAGAAATATTTAAGAAAACCAGATTGCCAAGTAAAATAAACTGTTCAACTCAAAAGAAAAGTTATTGCGAAGTGGAGCATAAGAATTTTCCTGACATCTGTTTGCTGCTTCAGAGAAGAAAGGATTGTACTTTTCTACTATCTTGAGGAAGACCTGATTGATAGTTTTTGCATCTGGGAATGGAAAACAATTCATATGTGCACAACAGTCCAGAAGAAAGGATGAGGCAAAACACCTCATCCTTATTTAGAATCTTGACAAAAGTATTTATAAACTAGAAGCTAATAATTCAGAAGACAAATGGTAGTATACCACTTGCACCTCCTATTGTTTTAAAGGAAACAAATCATTTAGCTGAAGTTAATATCAGCAAGAGAAAATTCTTCCAAAGAGGAAGATTAGTGTTGCAACCAAATTTTGGGGCATCAATAGGAAAGAATTTATCTAGAGGATTAATTTTTTTTTTTTTCACTTTTTAAAATAGATAAGAGGAAATAAATGACTTATGCAGATTGGCAGTGGATTCTTTTTAAAATCTTCTTGTACACGTGTGGTAAAACAGGATTCAGTTTTATCCAGAATTGTTTTGTTGTTTTCTGTCTCTCTCACAAGCTGCCATAAGAATATGTGGCCATGATATTTCTCTTGAGGTTATATGGTTGAAGATTTTTTAACAAAAAACTATAAAATCAGAATTAAACTTGTGAATTACATGATTTAATAATTATGTCTCACAGTTGTGCACTTAACCACTCATTGTTTTGGTATTACAATAGATCTCAATAAGGTTATAGGCAGTTTAACAATGGGTAGCATAATGAATAAATGAAAATGATTATCACTGGGAACAGTTTACTTAAATAAAATAACTGTTTAATATTATGTATTGTTTGCATCTAATAATCAACCTACCTAGTAAAATGCTGGAAATTCTGTTCATATGCTTGTTTTTCTCTGTTTCTTGTATATTGTTTTCTCCATTTCGTCAGTCAGTCACAACACATCTAATAATTCTACTCCCAATGGAGAAATTTTCATGAAATTTAATAAATTTAGCTAATTTAAAATTAGAAAAATTGAAAAATGTGAATGTGACTATTTTTTTTACATAGGCTGTCTATATACTGTATTGTGGTGCTGAATATCATATTTTGTGTGCTGATAATAGGAATGTATGATCTCTTCAAACAATATTTTTGATTTGTGAAGAGATCATACATTCCTATGTATGTTCTGTTTGTGTTCCCTGCTCATGGACTATCACAATTTACATTGAAGTAAAGCACTCAGCAAAACTGCCAAGTTGATCATGTCCCATTCCTGCTGGCAGACTTTCCACAAACCTTCAACAGTTCTGGGGTGGCGGTTTCCGAGGGCTGTTTTCAAAAATCCGGATGTGGAAAAATCCATGGGTATGGCGTCAGGTGATTTAACAGGTATAACTTCAAACGAAATCGAACAAATACCTGTCACTGCTTCCATTCTCCACAAAAAAAAGTGTGGGTGGAACGTGATGTGTGGCCTGGATGCCTTATCCTGGTGCATCCAGACCTTTTCAGCATCAGAACTGTACATGTGGGTATTTCAACAGCAGTTGTTTGAGTCTAGTAATACACTGAGTTCACATTTTAGTGACTATGCAACTCAAATTTGCCATTATAACAAAAACCAGCTACAACCATAAAACCTCTGCCAAAACTTTCCTTGCACTGACATGCCCACGTTGGAAAGGCCTTGTCACCCTGCAGACGGTAATAAATTGCCTGAATTTTGTTTCAATCGGAGAGGTATACCCACGCTTCATCCATTGTTGCTATGAATTTCCACCTTTCGGTTGCCAGATATTTTTCATAGAGTTTGAGCATTGACTTGCTGCTCTGCAATGTGCCTTGATCCTTGGTGGTGTACCTGGGCCTTGTGCTGCTTCTCCAGTTGATTTTTCAACAATAATTTTTGTTGATTATTCGACAAACAGTTGACTGGTAGGTTCCTACACGTGACACTATAGCTCTTTGGGTTTTTGGATTTTCACCAACAATGAACAACTACACTTTTCGTACTACCTCCCTCATTCTACTTGGAGCAGGTTTGCAGTTTCTTTTGTTTTCCGCTCACTTGCAGCAGCTTCGTGAATTTTCCTTTGCCATTCAAAACCTTATCAATACCAAACTTCGAAACACTAAAATTTTTCGACTTGCACCTATCAATTTTCACATAACTGTATTATCCTTCTTCAGAAAGTGTGGTTATGTAGCCTTCCAACCATGGGTCCAATTTCCGAGTCATGTTGACGTTAAAACAACTTCTACAACTGATGCACCTGGTCATAAGGTTTGGGATTGCGTCTGCGTGGAAAAAAAAAATTGCATTGCTGCCGTACGCCACAAGCAGGATTAATGTCAAAATCTTTATCAAAAGGCTGAATCAACCCTCTGTATATACTAAAATTTAATTTAAATTTCAGAGACTGAAGCACATGTTGCATTTCGTGTTCTGATTTTTTCGTGTTCAGATGGTTGTGAAGTATTACAAAATGTGGAATAAGTATTATGTGCAGTTAACATACTTCCTGGTATTATGTTCAGGGGCATGTATAGTGAAATGAAAACAATTGCTTTTATATATTATTAGTTAATCAATTAATAATTAACTGGTAATAATAATAATAATAATAGCCATAAGAGCTTAACTGGTAATAAGATAATTAACTATGTAATCTTTACTTTTGTTAATTACAGAAAAAATCAGTTTGAAAAGTAAAAATTGAACACACCTGAAATGTAATTGTATACATACTTATTTGTTTCTCAGTTTCTTTTCTCTCTTGTACAGATTTGGTAAATTTCCCCTAATTTATACTTTTTTTTTTATGTACGCAAAATTCTTTATCTATATTCATGTTTCTCTTAATTTACTGCAGCTGCTCATTGTTTTGGTTTGGCTAATTAACCTTGATAGTCATATATGCTATTTTTTTTATTGCATGATACTTGTTTAATGTGACCTTATATCAGCATTTACAAAGGGGATTATATACTTTGTCATAGGATAAGTTGTTTCTTATGCTGAGATTGCCTTTATGAAATTGTTAATAATGAACATTGCCTGATTGTAAATAGCTTACTAAGGAAATAACTGGTTCTGATGGAACCAGTTCATGTAATATGTGTAATGGGCGAATGATTAGGAGAAAATTTTACTTTAGGTTAATGGCAAAACTTTAAAGAAACATTCAGTGGAATTGAATGTCTTCATAATTTGTTGAATCCAGTTTGTAGTTGTAGGATTAATTTATTTAAAAAATAAATTCATTTTAATGAGGGTGGGGAATGCATTAGTTTAGTAGCTGGCATATATGTGAAGAAACATGTCAGGTGTCCTCCACAGGCAGTGTAGCCACTTGCTCTACAACTGTGTAGCCACTTGCTCTACAACTGTGTAGCCATTACTCTACATAGGTTTTACATTAAAATTGGTTACTGATTTTCATTTGCACCTTATAGTCTACAGTTTCAGGAAGGATGTAGAGCTGCTGGAACGAGTACAGAGAAGGGCAACAAGATTAGTGAATGGAACAAAGGGTTGCTCTTACGAAGAAAGGCTTAAGTTTTGCAAATTACAGTGTCTGGAGACTAGGCACCAGTGAGGTGATCTGATAGAGGTGTATAAAGCCTTGAATGATTTGAGCATGCTCAATGCCGATGGGATTCTTCCTCTTGCTCAGAATAATCACCCGAGAGGGCATAAATTCAAATTGAGGAAAGACGGATGTAAGATAGATGTGTGGAAATTTGCCTTTAGCCAGCGGGTAGTTGGTTGGTGGAACAGACTTCCATCCTTTGTTGTGAAAGTTGATAGCCTAAATAAATTTAAGGCTTAGCTGGACAGGTATTTCGAACGAACGGAGGGGTGAAATGGGAGTTTTTTTTTTTTGGCTGATGCTGCTTAAGCTTGTTTTCTTGCATCATATGCCTCTGCTAATGTTTCATAAATTATTGAACCAAATTAAAATTATATAAATAAAAAATCTGTCAACTACTGAGTGCCAGACACTCTTTGTAGTCACGAATGGTTGTTAGTGTAGTGTCTCAAATAGTGAGCTTTATGGTAACTGAAAAAAGGTTTCTAGTACCCCGGCTTGGCCTAAAACTGAGGAACTAACGAAAATGTCTATTTGAGTCTTTCCAGTTGTTGTGAATGACATCAGTGGGAAGCGATTAAAGTCCTTGGTAGAAGCAACTGGCAGGTGAGGGCTGTGCAAGACTCTGCACGGGTGCCTCCTCAACACTGGTCCTTGCCGGGACAACTCCAGCTTTGAAAATTGTTAAAAAATACTTCTCGTCGCAAAATTTATAAATGACCTTTATAGAATTATTAACCAACTATTTAGCAACCTTTTTGTCACCAAAAGGAGAGTTACTTAGTACAAAGAAGCACACTATCAAAGTGCAATAAAAAATGTGTTTTTTAATTTTAACACAAGTGTTAAAGTTTTCCCTTGATAAGCTTTGAATAATGCTTAGCTAATGTGAATTTTAAATTTTTAGCTTCATTAGCGATGGAAATAGAGGTGGGGAGGACATAAATTACTCACATTTTTCCTGCCTAGTGCCACCATTTTTAATTTTAAACATACTCGTTGAGCTCTTTCCAACGGTGTATAATAAGCTATAGGTTGTAGATTTTTTTTGTCTCCCCATTTCTCAGACAAATTGTCAACAATGATCAATATGCTGTTATGTTGGCCCACATGATGTACAAACCCATGCAAAATTTCAACTCAATAGATTGAGTTGTTCCAGAGATGCTGTGCAGACAGACAACCGAGTGACATTATAAAGGGTCCTTTGTTAGACTATGGACCCTAAAAACTATATAATGATAAATAACAGATTAAACATTTACTTTAATAAAACTTTGTCAAGGGTATTGTTTCTAAATCTTGTTTAGAGGTTGGAAGCTGAATAAATGCACCTGGCTGTATGACCAATTTGTGGATAAAGAGAAACTTTTTGTACTATAGAATTGTATTTTAATCTAGTAGAGAAATTTCATTAAAAGTTCTGCAAATTGTTATTCAAAATTGCTGTTATTTGTTCATAGCGTTGGAAAAACTTCTCTTATGAATCAGTATGTAAACAAGAAATTTAGTAACCAGTATAAGGCCACAATAGGAGCTGACTTTCTTACAAAAGAAGTGATGGTTGATGACAGGCTGGTAACAATGCAAGTAAGTTTGTGTACTTTAAATAGTTATTACCAAGTAATTTAAATCCAGTTTTCAGTTAATTTCTGTGTTCATTTTGGCCCATAGAGGGGTGCTTATGGTCCAAAATGAATAATGGTGTGTTTTCCTTTAAGTTATTCATGGGTTCTTCACTGGCTCTTATCTTCTGCGTGGATATTGAGAATTATGCTGTTCTGTTTTGGTAATGAGCCTGCTCAGTAAATTGTGCATTAGTACTGGTAATAAAATTAGCACTTTTTTTGCAAGATATATAATCAGAAAATTAAAAATAAACACCAGTAACATTTTCAGATCACAATACAGATCTTCTGCATAATTCTTATTATACCATTGCAGTGTGGTCTACTCCAGAAATTTCTGGTATTTCTGTCTTTATGGTTCTTTTTGTGAAGTCTTAATTTTCTTCTGGATTTAATTTTTTTTCTTATTTATCGATGTGGATTTCAACATTGCCATTGAGCAACTGTATTATTATTATTACTGTATTTAGCATGAAGATTACCAACTATGTGCTCAATATGGTTTTCTGTATTGGTCAGCAGATAGTGTAATTTATTCATTATTAAATAATTCTATTTATTATTTGTTAAATATTTTTGTAAATTCTTTTGAGTGTAGTTTACTTAAGTTGTCTATCATACACTACTTGCATAGTGGGGGCCTCCAGTTTTCAGTTTGATAAGTGGGGAAAATTCTTTTTCTGTTAAAAGAATTCCTCAATACTTAATGACAGACATTGTAGGGCATAGCCTTAGTCTGTACATAACATTGAGCAAACTAAGTTTATCACTAAGTTCATCTATTTTATAATTTGGAGGTAGTTCACCCTAGGTTGTCTAAGCACGGGGCCTTTCCTTAGATTTGAGCTTTTAAATTTTCAGCACAATGAAGCATCTTGCATGTTGGATATTTCTCGTGTTTGTTTGTTCTCTCTCTCTCTCTCTCTCTCTCTCTCTCTCTCAGTATTGTATGACCTTTGTTTCCTTGCATTGTGTTGTGGGTACTAATGCTTTACTCCATTGGTGTAGTGCATTTTTATTTAAAATGCATAGTGCAGTATATACCTCAATGACTTGAAGTGCCTCTACCATATGAAATTACTGAATTTAGTAGTAAACTCTGTTTGCTCAATGCTACACAGAAACTAAGATTATATCCTTCAATTGTTCTACTTCCTTTGCTGCCTCCTTTAATATAACTGGATAGATCTCACCACCCCAAGTTCCTTATGTTTAACTTCAACAATTTCTTCTCCACTTTGATTTCAGTTATTACAAAATCATTTAGCTCCCTGTTTAAGTTTAATAAGCTTCTGTCATTCACTTCCCTACAGAATTCCTCATGTGAATATGGATGAAAACTACTCATTCAGTTTGTCAGCTGCCTCAGCAGGTTCATCAACAATCAGACTGTTGAAGACAAGTGGACCAATCTGATTCATCCCCTTCTAGAGTTTACATAAGTAAAGAAGTCTGCTGTTTTTCTTTGCATCCTTTGCCAAAGATTTCTCATAATCTGCCTTTGCTTGCCTAACCTCCTTTGTGATTTGATTACAGACTAGCTTATATCTACCATAGTTTTCTGTGTCACCTGATAATTAATATGCATCCCATGCATTTATTCTCTGCCATGAGTCTCATTGGTTCATCTGCCATCCATTTAGGCCTAAATGGATGGCAGATGAACCTTGAACAGTATTTCTTAGTTGGGACAAAAAGCCTACTAGCTTCCAAGATTACTTCATTGAATGCTTCCCACTGTATAGAATTTAGACTGTCTGAGACCACTGTAGTTGCCTTGACGAAAGCAAAAACCCTTCCCTTTAACTCTGATAGTAGTTACATCTTTTAAGTAAATACCACATCAGTACACTATGATCATTGCCATCTAGTGGTTCATTCATCTTCAAATTCATGCGTGAATAATCAAATCAAGAATATTGCTCCATCTGGTTGCCTCTGGAACATGCTGCTGCTGTAGAAAACATCCAGTAAATCCACTAGTCTTGCTAGTGTGGGAGTGACCAACCCACAAGTTCCAGTCAATATTTGGGAAGTTAAAATCCCCCATTATAAGACATTTTGATTTACTGTCCCACTATTTCTCTGCTCAGTTGTTCATTGTACTAATCAATCAGTTAGGTCTATGTCACACCAAATTGACTCAACATTGCACTATTCATGAATAACAGCTGGATTCGCTGTCTTAGATTTTGTTTCTTAACTAACAACATAACACCTCCCTGTCTATCCTTTCTGTACATATTGTTTACTCCCCAAATTCCAGTTCTGCATTCCTTATATCTGTGTGCACCGTGTGTCTGATATCCCAACAATATCCACTTTTGATGTCTTGATCAGCACCTCAAATTCGTAAAATTTATTTACTATACTCCTAGCATAGCATTGGTGTACATGCAAATATACATGCACTTGTTCTTACTCTTAGTTACCCTAATACAGCCCATGTATCTACTTGTTTCATGATGACTCCCTGCAGTTCTTGAAACCCCCCCAGGAACTTTCTCTCCAGGGTGCAGCTCATTCCAATAGAAGCAGGACAAGAATCACTTCTACCTCTCCCTGTGGCTATTGTTAATCTATTAGTCGGTGAATAATAGATTAACCCCCCCCCCAAGCTAGCAATTTTCCAGCAAATATTCTTGCACCCATTCTATTTAAGTGAATCCCATCTCTGTAGAAGCAACTCTCCAGTTCCCAAACTTTTGGATAGATAAGATAGAATGACAGGTGAACAAAGTGTTAAGCAACTGGAGACCTATAGGCAAATGAAGTAGAGATACTTTATTTCCTTTTTAAAGTCTTTCTCCCAAAATCTCAAGATTTTCTTTAACCTTTTTCACAAACATTTTAGTTCTTAAAATTTCTTTTATGCCCTGATGAGAATTTATTACTTCTGTCTGTGTATTTCCTGTCTTTATGGACAGGAAATACTGACAGTCATTTTCATCTTTAATGAATGGAAAAACATCTGCGAAAAGACTCAACCATGGTCGAAAGCGTGGGATGATGGAGTGAGCTTCTCGGTCCCGAAGTGTAACTGTTGCCCAGAGACGGAACAGTTGACCTCGGCATTTAATCCTGAGAAACACTTTGGTACACAATGAGACAAACCCTAATTAACAGTGTTGTGGATCTTCAGAGAAAGCAGCTGATCTCAGATACCCCCCCCCCCCAAAATGCGGGTGCTTTGGTCAAAAGGATGGACACAGGGATTGGAGTAAATTTTGTGGTCTGGTCTCGATTTATTCCTTGCATTACAAATTGAAGAGTAAACATATGAGGGGAAAACCACATTGAGCACCAAAACCATCCGGTTTTGGTTGCATGCTGTGGGCTTGTTTTTGTTTCATACCCTTGCTCTCCCTATCCCACTGAGCACTGAATATGAGAGAAAAGTATTAATAGTGGCAAATGATGTAAGGAAGCAAGCTTTTTATTATACAGCAAAAACTTTTTTTTGCTTCCTGTTAGAATTCAAATACGGCACCAACACCCACCAATTCTAAGGAAGAAGGGATTGAAGTCAAATTAAGTTTCTAGTAAAAAAAGATTTCGTATATTTTAAGAAAATCTTACAAAAATGTTTAACAAAACAGTTTTTTTTTTTTTACCTTTTTATAAGCCATTGGTGTCTCCTGTACAAGGTTACAACATTAGTCTGCCAACATATTTGGAGTCCACTTTCCCTGTTATCTTTTTTTCCATTTGAGAAATACCTTGGTGAAAACTTTTCAGTGTTCATCGGAGACTGCTCCCAAGTTTTCAAGGAAAAAGTCTAAATAGGAATGTAGCAAATGAATCCTTAATGACACACTGCATCCCAATTCTCTGTGCGCTAAAATTAACTCATCCACAATTTCAATGTAATTTTTTGATTTCTCTTATTTCTGTAGCATTTAATTTTTTAGTGAATTCCTCATCTTGGAATAGTTTGATTTGAGGACCCACAAAAATTCCATCTTTTATCTTGGCCTCATTGATTCGAGGAAACTTTGCCTCAAACAGGAAAATCCCTTTTCCTTCTTTGTTCATCACTTTCACAAATATTTTTACCTAACCTAGCTTGATGTGCAATGGAGGCAAATAGATTTTTGACGTATTCACCAAAGCATAATGTGTTTTTCTGTCCTGGTTTAGTTTTTAACAGTCTGACCATTTTATTGTAGTGGCATATCTTCACCCGACTGTCTCACTCGCATAAAAAGCATCAGTATTTAGTATCTCCACCTGGCAACCCCATCAGCAAAGCTACTGCTTTTAGGACAGTACAGATATTGCTATTCTCGATAGCATATATTTTTTTCCAAAAGAACCTGTAGGTTCTCTTACATGTTCCTTCATATGAACTGCATGGGTCAGGGGCATAGATGGATGCTTATTTCCATTGGAGTAAAACTGCTTTCAAACTGACCTTGGATAAATCAGTGAAAAGCCTCCACTTGGGGTTTTGCTCCAGATGTAACTCTTTCATTAATTCCTGGACATTGTTACAATAAACCAAAGCACCATCCATGGAGTAATAGGTCATTATGTTATTTTATCTCTTCCTATAAAAGGACACCTTGACACTTTTCGAGGAAATTCCACTGCTGAAGCCATGATCCTAGTAATTGAGCCTTGCTTTTGAAGTGATTAGATGTGGCAGTAAAAAAAAAAAAGGTAAAGTGCAGCCATTATCAACCCACTGCAGGGTGGAAGCCTCCTCAACAATTCATGCATGATGTGGCAGTATCAAGAGTTAAAGTCTGGATCTGTATTCGTTCTGGGTTTTTGCATCTTCTGAGACTCCTTTTCCAATCCTGAATCAGATTAAGTCCATAAGTTTCTGGTGGCTTTGGCACTGGTATTATATAATTTTGAGGAATTGGCTTTAGAGCAGAAGGTTGAGATACCCTACTTTATTTTGGATTTCTCAGAAAACCAGAAATATTGGTCAAGCAAAAGTAACAATCATTTATGTGGTCTCAAGGTTCCTGCCACCAGAACAGCAAAAGGCATGGATTTGTGACTTTTTCTAAGCCAGCCTATTAAGGTCCTTGAACATGAGCTTCAGGAAATCTTTGGAGCCCATGCTTTATCTTGATTTCTGACCTTGCATCCAAAATAGAGTTCAGGGGCTTTTTTCATAAGTTGTGACAGTAGCTTCCACTGCGACTTTAATTTACTTCTCTGAAAATGTAGCAAAAACTATCACGCTTATTTCAGAACATATGTTTAATGTACAGTTAAGGTATACACACATAAGAACACAGTTGAGAAATTTTAAATTTTTATTTCTAATTTAAACAGTTCATGATTTTCACTTATGCACACACTTGTTTACATGCACTTTTTGAAATACGAAAATGCTTGCTCGGTGCAGAACCTACTCGTATATGCACCGATAGAAAAGTTTCTAGAAGGCTTACAATGTTTCTAGAGAACTCCATTGAAAGTTCTAGAACCTTCCAGGAATGTCCCGACATTTTTTTTTTTTTCCTGCACATAATATTCTAGACTGTTCCAAAACATTCTCGAATGTTGTTGAAAGCTGATGAATTGTTCTAGGAAAAATAAATAAATATATGGAAAAGATGGTGATTAATCCTACTTAACAGGTCTTTATTTTTGGTGATTAACCTAAGATATTTGAAACTGAGGAAGATTAGTACTTTTTAACACATCTGAATTTTTGAACATATTTCCTATGAGAATCTGCCAATTATTCTAGGGAGGAAATTGATATTTACCAGTGTAATTTCTCTAACCCTTCATTAAATTTATGGAAGCTTATTTTGACAATCATTATTTATGTCCATTATGCGTGTTATCCAAAAATAGAGTACAGGTGCTGGCAGCATCTAGTTTATTCAACCCATTTCAAGTCTTAAACACTTGATCAGATGCCTAGTTTCCAGGCATTGCAATTTTCAGAACTGTACCCTTTTGTCCTTTTTATTTTTGTTATTCTCTGAACTGTACTTTGTATCTGCTGGAATGGGAATTCCAGCAGATACAAATACTGTCTAAAATGAAGCTTCCAGACTTGTATGAGTATCTAGGGTGCATATCATTGACAGAACCTGCACATGGTAGCTTAACGCTTGTCTGAACTGCTGAGAGAATTTCCTTATGCTGCGTTTCTCAACCTTTTTGTTGTTGCGGCACACTACAATCACCATTATACTCATATAATATATATTGTAAATATCTACAAATATTATAAATAAAATTTATAAACAAAAATTATAAATTTTACACACACACATATATTCACAAACTGGAAGTTATTTCTGTTGGGTATATTTAATAATACATTTATTTGTTTTAAATTCTTTAATGTTCTTTTTTGAACATACATGAAATTTAAAAGAAAATATGTAAAAAATTAACAATTATATAAAAACAAACAGATATAGAATTATAACATTTTAATCAGTGAGACAGTTGGGTTTTATAGGAAGCACAGTTTTTAATACAAGGATTTATTATGGATATGTCCAGCTTACTCTCAGCTCCTCTTCTACCCACTTTAGTCTCTTTTTTTTTTTTTAAATCTCGTTTAAAGCAGAAAACCCTGTTTCACACTTAGGAAGTGGAAAATGACAAAATTATAGTTATTCATTTTGAATTTTGATCTAACATTTGCCAATATTAGCACTATTAAAGTGAATTTCCAGTGACTGGTCACTACAGATCTCAGCCTGTTCTTCCTCTTGCAAATTAAGTTCTATCGTTGGAAGGTTTCTTGTTGCAAGTGGGTCTCTTACCCACAAATATTTTTTGGTATCAAGGGATGGGAAGTAATGCTCAATTGTCTTTATTAGCTCTAATGTTTCACTTATTACATTCATTATTTTAGTATAATTCATTTTGGCAGTCAAAGGGAAACATTTCTAAATTTTTTTTTTTTTTTGCCATTTACATATTTTTTCCATATACTAAATTTTTCTTTAAAGGCGAACAACTTGTCAGTAGAAGTGAGTAAATTTTCCTCTGAGCCTTGCATACTGATTTAATTTTAGCTGCTCAAATAAATGTGCTAGAAAAGCTAATTTGCTGCACTGAATTTCATCACTTAAATAATCACAATTTCGATTGCCCCACTGAAAAAAAAATGAGCATTTCCTCACGTAACTTGTACATACGGATAAGTACATTTCCTTTTGATAGCCACTGAACCTCAGTAAGCATTAAAAATGATCAGACTCCAGTTCCTCTCAATTTTCCAAAAATACATATTTTTTGTGGTCTAGCCTTGATATAATTGACCATTTTAACCGCTTGATCAAGTACACGTTTTAAATCAGGTATGACTGTCTTCACTACTAGAACGTCTCTATTTCTAAAACGGATGGCAGTCATCCTGGAATAGTTGGGTATATGGGATGTGTTAGGGTAACAAGGAATAGGCATAGGAGCATGTATGCTTGTATGTATACCAATGCTAGAAGTATAGTAAATAAATTTGATGAATTTGAAGTGTTGGTCAAGACATCAAAGGCGGATATTGTTGGGATAGCAGAGACGTGGTGTCACAAAGATATAAGGAATGCAGAACGGGAATTTGGGGAGTACAATGTGTACAGAAAGGATAGACAGGACAGAAAGGGAGGAGGTGTTATGCTGTTAATTAAGAAAAACATAAAATCAAAAGAAGTGCATCCAGTTGATAGAGATGGACAGTGCACTGTTGAGTCAGTTTGGTGTGACATAAGCACTGCAAAAGCAAAAATAAGAGTAGGAGTGTGTTACAGGCCTAATGACTCGAATGAGTACAATGAACAATTGTACAGAGAAATAGAGTGGGCCAGTAAATCAGAATGTCTTATAATGGGGGATTTTAACTTCCCAGATATTGACTGGAACTTGTGGGTTGGTCACTCACACGCTAGTCAGACTTTTGTGGATTTATTGGATGATTGTTTTCTGCAGCAGCATGTTCGAGAGGCAACCAGAGAAAGTAATACTCTTGATCTGGTTATCAGCAGTGATCATTCGTGTATTAAGAATTTGCAGATAAAGGAACCACTAGGTGGCAGTGAGCACAGTGTGCTGAAGTGGGATTTACTCAAAGAGGTAACTACCGTCAGGGGTAAAGGAAAGGGTTTTTGCTTCCGTAAAGGGGAGTACACTGGTCTCAGACAGTTTTTAAATTCTGTACAGTGGGATCAACTGACGATGTTACAAACAGTAAATTCTAAGTGGGAAGCATTCAAGGAATTAATCGTGGAAGCTACTAGACTTTTCATACCGATGAAGAAATATTGTTCAAGGTTTAGGCCTAAATGGTTATCAAATGAACTAATGAGACTCGTGACAGAGAAGAAAAATGCATGGGATGCATATAAATTATCAGGAGACGCAGAAGCCTGTAGCAGATATAAGCTAGTCTGTAATCAGGTCACAAAGGAGGTTCGGCAGGCAAAGGCGGATTACGAGAAATCTTTGGCAAAAGATGCTAAGAAAAACAGCAAGGATTTCTTTACTTATATAAACTCTAAAAGGAAGGGAATGAATATGATTGGTCCACTTGACATCGATGGTTTGACTGTTGATGATCCTGCTCAGATAGCAAACAAACTGAATGAGTATTTTGCATCTACATTCACACGTGAGGAATTATTACAGTTTGAAAATGGAAGAAGGTTATCAAATTGTAGCAGTGTGCTTAATGATTTTGTAATAACTGAGAGCAAAGTGGAGGAGAAATTGTTGAAGTTAAACATAAGAAAGGCACCTGGGGTGGATGGGATCTATCC
Source organism: Mastigoproctus giganteus (assembly GCF_048544385.1). Taxonomy (NCBI): domain Eukaryota; kingdom Metazoa; phylum Arthropoda; class Arachnida; order Uropygi; family Thelyphonidae; genus Mastigoproctus; species Mastigoproctus giganteus. The sequence continues at coordinate 257,208,364 of NC_143577.1, forward strand.
AGTTATATTAAAGGAGGCGGCAAAGCAACTAAGCAAACCCTTAGCCATAATTATGAGAGCATCCTTGGATTCAGGGGAGGTTCCCACGGACTGGAGATGTGCAAATGTATCCCCAATTCACAAAGGAGGTTCGAAGGGTGACACGAGTAATTACAGACCAGTTAGTTTAACTTCTGTTCCAGGTAAAATAATGGAGTCACTGGTTAAAGATGCATTGCAGGATCATCTAGACAAGACTGCAGCAATAATTCAGACACAGCATGGGTTTGTTAAGGGAAAGTCTTGTCTGACAAATTTGATTGGTTATTATGATGTGGTCACAAAGGAACTGGATGCAAAAAATAATTTTGATATCATATACTTGGATTTCAGGAAAGCTTTTGACACTGTTGCGCATGGAAGACTACTGTACAAATTGGAGCAGAATGGTATTAAGGGTAAGTTGCTACAATGGATAAAAGGATGGTTAAGTGGGAGAAGACAGAGGGTGGTAATCAATGGGTGCTGCTCTTCGTGGACCAATGTTATTAGTGGAGTCCCACAGGGTTCGGTGTTGGGTCCACTGTTGTTTTGTATATTTATCAATGATATTGATGAAGGTATATCAAGCTTAATGTCGAAGTTTGCAGATGACACGAAGGTTGGCAGGGTTGTTAATGACAGTCATGGCAGTGTGCTACTGCAACAGGATCTAGATAATTTGGGCAGATGGGCTAAGAAGTGGCAACTGAAGTTTAACCTTGACAAATGCAAAGTACTGCATATGGGTAGAAGTAACCCCAGAGAAACGTACCAACTGTGTGGTACTACACTTAAGGTGGTAGAAAATGAAAAAGACCTGGGAATAATTGTGCAGTCAGATATGAAGTTTTCTGAGCAATGCAGACAGGCTGCTAGGGCAGGTCACAGGGTTTTGTCAATGATATATAGGAATTTTGCTAGCAGGGAAAAGGAGGTGATTGTCCCTCTGTATAAGGCAATGGTCAGGCCACGCCTTGAGTACTGCGTACAGGTCTGGAGGCCTCATTTTAGGAAGGATGTAGATTTGCTTGAGCGTGTACAGAGAAGAGCAACACGATTGGTGAGGGGAATGAAGGGATCCTCTTACCAAGAGAGGCTTAAGTTCTGCAAATTGCAGTGGCTGGAGACTAGGCACCTGCGCGGTGATCTGATTGAGGTCTATAAGGCCTTGAATGGGTTGAGCACGCTGAATTCTGATGGGATCCTCCCACTTGTTCAGAATACGAACCTACGGGGACATAAGTTCAAATTAAGAAAGGATAGATGTAGAATAGATGTGCGGAAATTTGCCTTTAGCCAGCGGGTGGTTAATTGCTGGAACAAACTTCCATCTGTCGTTGTGGAAGTTGATAGGTTAAATAAATTTAAGGAGGAACTGGACAGGCATTTGGAGGGAATGGTGTGATTTTTTTTTTTTTTTGGCTGATGCTGCATAAGCTCCTACACTTGCTTTCTTGCATCAAGTGCCACTACTACTAGTCTGTTGTAATAATATTTGAAATGTGTCGTTTTACTAAGTTTACAAATCCTTTTAGTGCTCCTGTCATTGCTGGAGCACAGTCAGTACAAATGCCAACATGACTGCCATAATATGCCACACTTTTGTAAATAATATTTTTCATTATTTCGAAAATATCTTGGCTGGTTGTTGCTATTTCAGTAAGTTCTTCACAACAAAAAAAAAAAAAATTAATAATTGTCCTTTTCGATAAACCTGACAAATGCTGCTAATATCTGTAAAATTATCTATTGTACATGCAATGCAAACAGGTGCCCAAAATTATTAATATGTTAAAACAACTTCAATATCATCGGATATTTCTTTTATACCCCTGCTAATTGTGCTGTTCGAAAGTGGTAGTTTTTTTCCCCAGCTTCCTCTCCCAAAATACTTTTCATGATTACCCAACATGCTGTTAAAATCAGACTTTCTGCAATCAGTTGTGTTTTTTTTTTTTTTCCTTTTTCCTACCAGTCCGACTACTAAATACTGGCTTCTTGAGTTTTATCAGATATTTTAGCCATACTATAAAATTCTATACATCCTCTAATAGAGGCCTACAGTCTTTTAAAATACATCCACAGTTTTGGATGTTATATTCTCATGTTTCATAGAAAAATGATGCTGCAATTTACTCAGCACCATTCATTCATTCATTTGACAATTTTAAACCACATATAAAGGTTGAGGACAATCTTGGGTACCAGTATAAAAAAAATCCCATTGCCAAATAATCATATTTACGACAATATATTCTTCTTTTTTTGATTATGATGATTTTTTGTTTTTGTCATTTTCTCCAAGCTCATTATCAAGTTGCCTCTTCTGATTTCCTTTTGCTAAAAATTTATCCTTTGCTAATAATTTCTAAAAAAAATTAAGTTACATTCTAGAATGTACTCATACAGTTAATTGAAAATAGAAAATACCTGTTCTATGCAAATTAACTAAATATGATGTTGTTTTAGAGAGATAAAAACAAAGTACTTTTAAAACACAAAGGAAATTTCTTACTGTGCTGCTTACAAGTTGCACTTATACAACTGCAGGGTGCCTGGGAGAGTTTCTCAAATGATAAGAAAGGCAGTTGGACAGACAAAGACTTTCAAAACTTTAGAACCTCCATAATTTTTTTATACTGTCATGATAAGAATGGCTGAATAAAGGTGAACAGATCTACTAGGAATTAAAACGTGACGTCACATTGACTGCTGGAAGGGGCTGGGATCGGTGCAGTGTAAATAAATTTTTTTATTACATTTTCCATACACACCTGAAGCATACTTGCAGCACACAGGTTGAGAAACACTGCCTTATGGATTGTACAATTACCCCTAGGTCTCTTGTTCTTTACCATGTACCACCCAACTGGCATGTTATTCTGGGATTACCACTACCCATATAGTACTTTGCATTTATCAACAAACCTCGAATATCAAACACTTTCCTGAAATCTATGTATATGATATCAGAATTATTTTTTACGTCCAATTTCTCCATTATTGTATCATGGTATCAAATTGGTCAGATGTTCACCCCCTTAACAAATCTGTGTTGTGACTGCAGGATAACTACACTCACATCTGTATGGTGGCCCATTCCACCATTGGTTCTTTAACCAGTGACTCCATTATTTTCCCTGAAATAGGAATTAAGCTGGCAAGTCTGTAATTACCCATAGTTCCTATGGGATTAAAGGGGATTATGAGATTTTTTTTTTGCACCATAAAACCAAAAACCAACCCTTTGATCCCCTTTGAATTTAGAATGCATTCACACATCTCCAGTCCATAGGGATCTCCTCTGAATCCAAAGATGACCTCATGATTATGGCTAAGGGTTTACTTGCCTCCCTTAGTATAATTAGATCCTATACACCCCAGGTGCCTTTTTTGTTTAGTTTCAACAATTTCTCTTCCATTTTACTCAATATCATTTAGCTCATTATTAGAATTTGAGAAATGTTTGGCATCCTGTCAGGGGCTCTCTCTTTGTCTTTCCCTCTTTCTTGTTTATTCCCCTCGACTTATGGTCGTATTACTTTTCCTCTGATAATAATTATAAGTGAAATGATCGTCGGGCTAGGACAAAATCTGTGCTCTCAGCAAATTAAATGCTGTTCTAGCACCCAATCGCTGCGGCATTGGATTCGCGTTGTGTTAAAGGATCGAACGATCACAGGGTGTCGACTCGATCCCCCTCATTAACTCCTCCTGGTATGTATTTACTTATGCTGGTGTATTTGAATGCTGGCAGAGAGAATGAGACATTATGTAACATGTAACAACATTTATTATAGCAAAGAAAACATGCGTACAGACTTACACTCCATCTAGTGGTTTGCGTAAAAGTAAAATTATGTATATATATTGCTTCAAGGTCTCTGTTTATAACAACAACGTTGTATTGGCAAAAACATCTTTATAACATACTGGATTTTGGTCACTGGAACTATTCCTTCAATAGATTTATTGTTTGGCTCTGGTTTAACAAGCTACAACATTCACAAAACATTGAATACATAGAACAGAATGGTTGTGAATAGAAGAACCTTAGGCAAAGTGCTTCTGATGTGCTCATTACTTGAGACCATCTTGCATTCGTTCTAACGTGAACATGCTCACTCCCTCCCCGTTTTTATTTCCCCAGCACCTTGCTGTAAGATTCTGTGTACCAACTACCATGGGAGAAATTCCCTTTCATTTTTAAATTAACAAAGATTAAATATTTAGTTTAATATAATTAAACTAAAGGAAGCATTAGAAATAATATCTGTTTGTGTTATGTTCACGAGGTTTACTTTCACACGAATGAGATAATGGCTTACCGGTTAAATCTCTTGCTTCAGGATAGGTTGAGAGTCTTTCTTTCCTCTGGTTGGAACTAGGGTGTGGTCTTCTGAGCCATGCTTCCTTTGTCTTGGTTTCTCCTCGGTTGTTCTTAAGGCTGGAGTGATACATGACTGCAGAACCTTCCCTTCATATCGTTAGGACCCTGGACGTTCGACGGCGAGGCGTGCCACCGCCTGCCAGTCTCTGTTGGAAAAGCTGAAAGGTCTCTCCTTCTGCTCCCTTCCTCCAGTTGGTGCCTCCCAGAACCCCTTATATACAAACGTTAGCTCGCTCTGCGTCACAGTGATAGCATCATCCAAGAATGTCCAATTCGTAAGGTCGCTACCACACTTTTGGTAGTCGTCTCGGGGAGATGTCTGAGCCCACGCTGTAGCAATAAAAGCAGTTTCTTTAGTATCATTGTGGGTGTGAGAAATAGGATGGTACGCTTTGTTGCTGAGAGGCCCACAGCAGGGGACTAGGGTGCAGGATCATGCAAAAACTGGCCATACACTCTCTCCTTTGAAAAATAAGTTTCTCCTCTGTTATTATATTAAAACATAGGTTCCTAATGAATGTAGTTTTATTAATTTATCCCACAGATTCCTGAGATATGCTATTAACAATAAAATAGTGGATTTTGGGTAGACCGAAGTGTTTTAAAGAAGCGTTGTTTTAAAATATCCAAGACGATGTATTAGCTATTTATCAATTAATAGATTCGGCCTGATTATTGAGAGATCCCGAAACTCTCTGTCTAACAATCCCCTTCCCTAAAGAATTCCTAATTTGTGAATGTAGATGGAAAATACTTATTCAGTTTGTCAGCAACCTGTGGAGGATCAATTACAGTTAAACCATCGATATCAAATGACCAATGTGATTTATCTCTTTACTTCTAGTGTTTACATAAGTAGACTTTTTTGCTATTTTTATTTGCATCTGTTGCCAGACTTCATAATCTGCTTTAGCTTGCCTGTCCTTCTCTGTAGCTTGATTGCACACTAGTTTAGTTTATATCTGTTGTATGCTTCTGATAATTTATATGCATCTCTTGAATTTTTCTTCTTGTTATGAGTTGCATTAGTTCATATGATATCCATTTAGGTCTAAATCTTTAACATTATGAGAGTTTTGAAGAGTAGTAGATGCCCTTGAAGGTATTAAAATGGGGGACCCATCAAGCTCTCAGCTGTCCAACTCAACACCAGAGCTCACTCTTGTGCATCAGGCAACACAGCAGCAATCTCCAAGGCAGAATGTGCTGGTCCCACAGGAGTTATTGTCGGTGACTGTTGTCAGGGAGACGGGTAATATATTGTGTAAAAGGTTATAGGTGGAAAAGTTGATGTAGAACAAACAAATTGGGTTCTGTTTTTTAAGATTTGCCCCAATTAACCGGTGGCCCAAATAACCAGAATCCACTGTATATGATATCAAAATTATTTTTGGCATCCAGTTCCTTTGTAACCATATCATAGTATCCAATTAAATTTGTCAGACAAGACTTTCCCTAAAGGCTACACACGTTCAGTTAAACCTGTCAGTTATGCCTGTACAGGTCTACTAAAGCATGTGGATGATAAAACTGCATAGTTATTTTGACCTGCACGGGCGACCAGATGAAATATGAAAAATCGTTTGATTTGCCTGAACCAGAGTGGCCTGGCAGGCAAAACTGAGCATGTGTAGCAACGTGGCAGGTGCACTGCCAGATTGGGGGATTTCCCTATTAGACTATCATTAATAATTACATAAATTCTATGAAAAAAAAAAAATTAGCATTGGCAGAGGCATACGATGCAGCATCGCATCGGCCAAAAAAAAACATTTCACCCCTCCATTCGTTCCAAATTGCCTGTCCAGCTCAGCCTTAAATTTTATTTAGGCTATTAGCTTCGACAACAAAAGATGGAAGCCTGTTCCACCAATCAACTACCTCCTGGCTAAAGGCAAATTTCTGCACATTTATTCTACAACTATCTTTCCTCAATTTGAAACTGTGCCCCCTTAGGGGTTCTTAGTCTGAGCAAGAGGAAGAATCCCATCAGCATTCAGCTTGCTCAACCCATTCAAGGCCTTATACACCTCAATTAGATCACCTCGCAGGTGCTGTAATTTGCAGAACTTAAGCCTTTCTTGGTAAAAGCACCCGCATTGTTCCCCCTCACCAATTGTTTTGCACTTTGTACTCATTCTAGCAACTGTACATCCTTCCTAAAATAAGGCCTCCAGACTTGTACACAGTACTCTAGGTGTGGCCTGACCATTGCCTTGTATAACGGGATAATCACCTCCCTGCCCCTGCTAGCAAAATTCCTATATATCATTGACAAGACTCCATGACCTGCCCTGGCAGCCCATCTGTGCTGCTCAGCGAACTTCATATTTCATTGCACAATTAACCCCAGGTCTTTTCACTTTCCATTATTTTGTCACTGATTAATAAAAATTTGCCTGGATTAGAAGTAAATTTTAACTTTGAATATCAGAATGTCGATAAATATAATTTATAATAACAGCAATAATAAAATTCATTACTATATTTTATTAAATTTTAATAAATGTGGAGGATTTTTCTGAGAATTTCGCTAAATTTTGCAGTTAATCTCTCGTGCAGTGAAATGGCCCTCATAACAGTATCGTTTTTTTTAATTACTGGAGTAGCTAATGAAAGAAGTTCTAAATAAGTTTCTTCATTCATCCACAAATAATTATGGCAATCTTTAGGGGTCAACTGCAATTCACTTAACAAGTTCACATGTGAATAAACTTTTCACCATATATTAAATTTTATTTTACATTTAAAAAACTTCGTTGCAAATAATAAGCCAACTATTGCTAAAACATCATCTGTTGATGCCATGGTCAGCTGACTGAATGAATGGTGACAGGTTTACCGGAGCACTGTGGGCATCTGGTAGACCCATACAGGCATGCCTGCGCAGGCATAACTGACAGGTTTACCTGAATGTGTGTAGCAGCCTTTAACAAACCCATGTTGTGTCTGAATTATTACTGCAGTATTGTCTAGATGGTCTTGCAATGCATCTTTAACAAGTGACTCCATTATTTTCCCCAGAACAGACGTTTAACTGGTCTGTAATTACTCGTGTCACCCTTCGATCCCCCTTTGTGAATTGGGGATACATTTGCACATCTCCAGTCCATGAGGACTTCCCCTTGAGTCCAAGCATGCTCTCATAATTATGGCTAAGGGTTTGCTTACTTCCTTTGCTGACTCCTTTAATATAACTGGATAGATCCCATCCACCCCAGGTGCTTTTCTTATGTTTAACTTCAACAATTTCTCCTCTGCTTTGCTCTCAGTTATTACAAAATCATTAAACACCCTGTTACAGTTTGATAAACTTCTGGCATTTTCCTCCCTTAATAATTCCTCATTTGTGAATGTAGATGCAAAATTACCATTCAGATTATCAGCTATCTGAGCAGAATCATCAACAGTTGAACCGTAGATGATCCTGCTCAGATATCTGAATGGTTATTTGCCAAAGATTTCTCATAATCTTAAGTAAATCCCATATCAGTACACTGATCAGTGTAGCCAAGTGGTTGGTTCTTTTATATGCAAATTCTTATTGCATATGTTGAAGTTTAATTTAATTGAAAAATAATACTTTGAAGAGGGGTGAAATAAAACTTATATTTAGTAACTTTTGTGGTCAACATATTTTGGCCTATTTAACATTATCATGGTTTTTGTATCATTAGATTATGCATTCCTCAATTTAAACCAAGACATATAATAGGCCCATATTGTTTCCCTTCTCCAATCTTTACAGTTCTTTTGTAAAGATTGGAGAAGTAACTTCATTTAATTGGGATGTTTTGTGTCATTTACTTTTAAAACCAGTGATTTAACATTTCACTCCATATTCAATAGCAGTATTCCAGGTGTATTTTTCCTATACACTTGTCAGTTTCCCTCCACTTTGATTTTGGTTCTGCCAGGGTCAGGCACTCAGTTCTTGTGAATAATCCAAACATTGCATATGGGCTACTACCATTCAGCATCAAGCAATTGCCAAATGCAACGTATCTGTCAGTCATTCATGATTTGTAGCCATCCCCCCAAGGAAGTGATAGTGGCTGTTTAGCCATTTTATTTTCATTTATATCTTATTTTAATTCGTGTTCATTCTAATATTTACTCCCCCACCTCCTTCCTCTTTTTTAATGTTCCAGCAAGATATGAAATGTGGTAGGTCGTGGCCAATTTCCCATAAACATAATGTTATTTTAAATTTGTTATAATGACCTTGAAAAAGTCTTGCATTGGACAAGACTTTCAAGTACAGTTTATTCTATATTATTTTATTCCTTTATTGGAAATCTAACTGCCGCTTTGCTTTGTAGATCCAAGAAGCTACTTCAACTGCTCAGCTAGCATGACCATGTAATCAGGGTTTTGCTTCAATGTATATGTAGCATATGAAGAACAAATAAACTTTGCTGTTATAAATGCATTGTCACTTTGAAGACTCTTCACATAAGTTGCATTAGTGTTGCACTATGGACTTTAAATAGAAAGCACTGTTCCATTGAAAAGTTTGCTTAAAATATGCAATGCCAAAGAAACTCATTGTTGAAAGTCATTGAATTAATTGATTTTATTACTGTAAACATTTTGCATTAGTTTTAATTGCTGGAAAGTGTCATATGAAAGTGTTCTACAGTCATATTGAGGTAAATTTCTCTTGTTCTTCTACAAATACAGTAAACCCCCACTATTCGCGGTCGCTGATTTAATATAAAATGAAACCTAAAAAAAAAAAATGCAAATTTTAAAGCGCCGTGAACATTTTCTGCCATAAAAAAAACATGGGCATGGCTAAAATTATCTTTCCCGGTCAAAACAGCGCTCAGTGGGTGGGGGGTGGGAGAGGGGTGACAAAATCGCGAGCGTGTATGTGTCTCGCTAATACTTGTTCAGTGTGTGTTATGTGCTTGTAATGGAAGATTTCATCGTTTGCTTTTAATTTATATGCTTATAAATTAAATAAATTTATAAATTGATATGCTTACAAAAGTGATAAATCTTGCGTTTTGCAGTGTAAAACAGACTTTCGAGTGTTAACAGAAGAAAGTGACTTTATTGTGGACAAGTTCTTTCTAACCCGTACAAAAATATAGCTACGAATAACAAGGGAAATGTGAAAAGATAAAAGAATGTGATGACATTAGCAAATAAAATTGAGTTATTAGACAAAATTTCTAATGGTGAAAGTGTCTCCTCAGTGGCAAAACAAAATCAGTGAGTCAACAGTACGATCAATCAAAAAATCAGAAGAAAAAATCCGCCGTAGTGTCCGTGAAAACGTGCTAATTGCTTCAAAAATTTGATCTGTAACTCGTGGAGTTAAATTAGAAAAAATGGAAAAGGCTTTAAATCTGTGGATAGAAGACCGAACTCAAAATAAAATTCCGTTAAGTTCACCCATCATTCGTAAAAAGGCAAAACTCCTTTATCAACACTTTAGCGAAACTGGTGATAGCTCTGGTGGGATAAGTTTTTTTTTTTTTTTTAGCTAGCAAGGGTGCTGGTTTGAAATTTCTAATAAATATTACATTTAATATTAAATTGTTTCTTATTTTCATTTCGATGCCATATGCTTGCATTTCACTATGTACTGTATATGTACATAGTCATATTATGAAGGTACAAATAATACATGTATAGACAATTTTAGACTAGTTTTTCTTATATATTTCATACTTTGGAACGGAACCCCTTTATTACTATGGGAGCCATAACTCAGTATTTGCGTTTTCGATATTCGTGGCATTTCTCAGGAACGTAACCCCCGCGAATAGCGGGGGTTTACTGTATTGAAATACCACAGAGCATATTGAGCATTGTAGCTCTGTTTTATATTAATAATATGAGAAAATATACATGAACTAGTTCTCTGCAGTACTTGGGGGGTGTGTGTGCAGAATTCCTCCTAATATTTCCATCAGATCAGCATATGCCTCTGCTGTAGACCTGACCTTCAAGCTTGATAACAGCTCAAAGTTCTGATTCCTCCATTTGTTTACACACACACACACACACACACACACACACACACACACCACTCTTGATTCTTCTGGTTTGGTCTACTGAACTAACTCTTACTGGTTTTACTATTCTTAATATTCATAATACCCAAACCATGTCTATTCTTAATACGACATATTAAGAATAGACATGGTTTGGATTATGCTGTATGTTAAAAATCTCTACAGTCTTATTTTAACTACTCTAGTTTGAACAAATATTTAATTTGTTACAGATTTGGGATACAGCTGGACAAGAAAGATTTCAGTCTTTAGGGGTTGCCTTTTACCGGGGTGCTGACTGTTGTGTGTTGGTATATGATGTGACATCACCTAATACTTTTAAATCACTTGATTCGTGGAGAGATGAATTTCTTATTCAAGCTTCTCCTCGTGATCCTGAGAATTTTCCCTTTGTTGTTATTGGTAATAAAAATGATCTGGAAAAAGCAGTAAGTAATTAAAATTATATGTTAAAAGTAACTTTGCTTTCTTGATTTTAAAAAAAAAAAAATATATATATAATTTTTTTTTCTGCCTGTTCCCTCGGAGCTCTTGGTTTTATTTGAATTATTTGCAGAACCTTTGGGTTCCTTTGTGAAACCTATCTGAAAATCAATGCTTTGACAGCTGTTGAATATTTATTTTGTATCAAAATATTTTAATCTCTACATTATATGCCCCTATCATTAAATATTTAGTGGAACCCTGTTTGAAAACTGCACCAAGAATTTCTTGGTGCTGAGTGATAGGTTTTTAGCCCAGCAACTTCTGTAACTAAAGTGTTGCAAAACTGGAAGTATTAATCCTGAAATATCACCTTATTAGCATCAAAGAACTGCATAGCCCCAAATTATTGTAGTCTCTGGAGACATTTATCAACAGTTGCATGTGAGTAAAGTGTCTGCTACATCGTGTTCCCAGGCATCTGACCTCCTTACTAGAGAAAGGAAAGGGCACAATGTGCACATGAAGTGTCGATGTGCCAGAAAAAGCAAGAGGGCTTGCTTTTTTTTTTTTTTTTTTTTTTTTTTCCCTGGCTTGTTGCCTTGGATGAAACATAGATCCGTCACTGTTGATCCTGAAACCAATAATGTCAAAACAATGGAAGCATGCAGAATCACCACCACCCAAAAAGGGCAAAGGTGATGCTGTCAGTTTTTTGGGATTAACATGGCATGTAATACTAACAGATTCCCTTCAAAAGGGCTGTACAGTGATGGCAGAGTATTATTCCAACCTCAAAGCTACATGCTGCTATTAAGGGGAGGGGAGGTGGGGAAAGCTGCCAAAATGTGTGTGCTTTCTCCACAGTAATTTCCCTGCACATTCCTCAAATGCTGCAGAGGTGTGCCCACAAATGTGGGTTTGAAATATTGCTACATTCTGTGTGTTTGTCCAACCTTGCACCCTCAGATTTCTTCCTCTTTCCCTCCCTCCCAGAAGTCATTTGTGTAAAACATTTTGCTGCTGATGGAAAGGTGATTTCTGCCAACAAGTTGTAGTTTGAAGGATAGTTAGACTTCTACAAAAGTCCTGTGGAAATGTATTGAGGGGTGGCAAAAATGTGTCATGTCTGGTGACTATGTTGAAGAAGTGTAATACTTGATCAACCTTCTATCACAACTACTTCTGGAAGAGTACAAATCTTTTTTTTTTTTTTTTTTTTTTTATCTTTTGAATCCTTCCCCCTACCTTGCATTGGCACACCCACAGTCCTGAGCTAGATATCATCATTCTTCACTTTCTTGGTGATTCCATTCTATTTCTGACTCTTGTTTGCTCTCTCTCAGGGTAATTCAGAATTTTGGCTGGTGCAGCAGAAACCTCAGGCTTCCTTGCACCATATTGCTAATAGCAATAAAAATAATAAAGATTAGTCAAAATCTAAATTTAATTATTATTATTAAGCACCCCACTGCATATGCTTATTGCAGATGGCAAAAGTTGATGACGTTGTATAGCAGATATTTTTTTTAAGTGCACAGAAGGTGATATTGTTTTGTACACGTTGGAACTAATTACATTAACAGTAAGAGATCTGCAGATTTACTCAAGTGCAGGTCAACGTTGAAAAGTCAAGTTAGGGTTGAATGTGAAATTGCCTGCAATTCTGCCCAGATACGATGAGAGGGAGTATGTGATGAGAGCCTTGTTGATCAATTCGGCCCTGGAGAGATTGTGCAAGGCTCAAGGGGTAGAATTTTTCTCAGCCTGGTCCGTCCTTGTTAACAGGAGAGACTGCTTCTACAGTGATGGGATAGACTTAGAAAGGGTGCAAGAATATTTGCTGATGCTATCGAGGCAGTGTTAGGCAAGTCAAAAAACTGCAACTTGGGAGGATACACAGACTAAAAGGTTAGCAAGCCAGAGGCAAAAGTGATTCTTGCACTGCTTCTATTAAAATGAGCAGCATCCTGGAAAGCAAGGCAATGGAGATTTCCAGGACTGCTGGGAGTCATAGTGGAAAAATAAATACATAGGCTGTGTTGGGGTAGCTAAGATAGAAACAGGTGCATGTATACTTGCATGTACACCAATGCTAGGAGTTTGGTAAATAAATTTGAAGAATTGGAGGTGTCCAAACATCAATGGCAGATATTCTTGGGATATCAGATGTGGTGTCACGCAGACATAAGCAATGCAGAATTGGAATTTGGTGAGTACAATGTGTATAGAAAGGGATGAGAGGCTATGTTGTTAGTTAAGAAACACAATCTAAGGAAGTGTATCCAATTGATGTTGGTGGACAATGCAATGTTGAGTCTGTTTGGTGTGACATAAGCACTGGGAAAGGAAAAATGAGAGTAGGTGTGTGTTATAGGCCTAATGAATCTGATGAGTATAATGAGCAATAGTGCAGAGAAATAGTGGGCCTATAAATCAGAATGTCTTATAATGGGGGAAATTTTAAATTTCCAAATATCGACTGGAACTTGTGGGTTGGTCACTCGCACACTATCAAGGCTTTTGTGGATTTATTGGATGACATTTTCTACAGTAACATGTTCGAGAGGCAACCACAGGGAGTAATACTCTTGATCTGATTATCAGCAGTGATTATTCATGCATTAAGAATTTGCAGATAAAGGAACCACTGGGTGACAGTGATCACAATGTACTTATGTGGGAATTACTTAAGGATGTAACTACCATCAAGGTTAAAAGGAAGAGCTTTTGCTTTCGTAAAGTTGACTACAGGGTCTCAGACGGTTTTTAAATTCTGTACAGTGGGATCAACTGATAATGTTACCAACGTTGAATTGTAAATGGGAAGCCTTCAGGGACTTAATTTTGGAGGCTACTAGGCTTTTCATTCCAACAAATAAATACTGTTCAGGGTTTAGGCCTAAATGGATGTCAGATGAACTAATGAGGCTTGTACCTGAGAAGAAAAATGTATGAGATGCATATAAAGTATCAGGTGACAAAAGCTTATGGTAAATACAAACTAGTCTGTAATCAAGTAGTAAAGGAGGTTAGGCAGGCAAAGGCAGATTACAAGAAATCCTTGGCAAAGGATGCAAAGAAAAACAGCAGAGTTCTTTACTTATGTAAACTCTAGAAGGAAAGGGTTGAATCAGGTTGGACCACTTAACATACACGGGTCGACTATTGATGATCATGCTCAGGTAGCTGATAAACTGAATATTTTGCATCTACATACACATGAGGAGTTATTCAATGGTGGGAGTGCTAGGACTTGATCAAACTCAATAGGGAGCTAAGTGATTTTGTAATAACTGAGAGCAAAGTGGAGAAATTGAAATTAAACATAAAAAAAGTCACCTGGGGAATGGGATCTATCCGGTTATATTAAAGGAGGCAGCAAAGGAAGTAAGCAAACTCTTAGCCATAATTATGAGAGCTTCTTTGGGCTCTGGGGAGGTCCCCATTGACTGGAGGTGTGCAAATGGAACACCAATTCACAAAGAGTTCAAAAGGTGACACAACTAACTATAGACCTGTTAGTTTAAATTGTTTTCTGGGGAAAATAATGGAATCACTGGTTAAAGAAGCATTGCAGGATCATCTAGATAAGACTGCAGTAATAGTTAAGATATAGCATGGATTTGTTAAAGGTAGGTCTTGTCTAACCAATTTTATTTTATACTATGATGTGGTCACAGAGGATCTAAATGCCAAAAATAATTTTGATATCATATACTTCGATTTCAGGACACCTTTTGATACTGTTGCACATAGAAGACTGCTGTACAAATTGGAGAGGTATGGCATTAAGGGTAAGTTGCTACAATGGATGAAGGGGTGGTTGAGTGGAAGAAGACAGAGTGGTAATCAATGGCCACAACTCTTCATGGACAAATTTATTAGCGGAGTTCCCCAGGGCTCTGTGTTGGGCCCATTGTTGTTTTGTATATTTATCAACGATATTGATGAAGGTATATCAGATTTAATGTCCAAGTTTGTAGATGATACAAAGGTTGGCAGGGTTGTTAATGACAGTAAACAATGCATGCTGCTCCAACTGGATCTAGGTAAGTTGGGAAAATGGGCCGAGAAGTGGCAACTGAAGTTTAACATTGACAAATGCAAAGTACTGCATATGGGTAGCAATAACTGAAGATAAACTGACCAACTGTGTGGTACTACATTCAGGGAAGTGAAAAGTGAAGGGAAAAAAGGACCTGGGGGTAATTGTGCAGTCAAATATGAAGTTTGCTGAGCAGTGCAGATGGGCTGCCAGGGCAGGCAGGCCATTATACAAGTCAATGATCAGGCCACACCTAGAATACTGTGTGCAGGTCTGGAGGCATCATTTTAGGAAGGATGTAGAGTTGCTAGAATGAGTACAAAGAAAGGTAACAAGATTGAGGGGAACAGAGGGGTGCTCTTACGAAGAAAGTCTTAAGTTCTGCAAATTGCAGCGCTTGGAGAGTTAGGTACCTGTGAGGTGATCTGATTGAGGTGTTATAAGGCCTTGAATGGCTTGAATGCTGATCGGATTCTTCTTTCTCAGATTAAGAACCTGACGGGGACACAGATTGAAATTGAGGAAAGACAGTTGTAGAATAGATGTGCCGAAATTTACATTTAGCCAACGGATAGTTAATTGGTGGAACAGACTTCCATGTTTTGTTGTGGAAGTTGATAGCCTAAATAAATTTAGGGCAGAGCTGGACAAGCATTTGGAACAAATGGAGGGTGAAATGAGGGTTTTTTTTTTGCTAATGCTGCATAAGCTTGCTTTCTTGCATCGTATGTATCTACTAATGCTAAATCCATTTAACCACATGACTACTCTTGTTGCTGCGCCGCGCTAGTCTAGTCTAGTGAAAATTCGTGCAGTTACTTGGAGTGCATGTGTACGTGTTTTTTTCTTATTTAGCTTGCTTAAAATTAATAACTGAACAGTACTTTAATTTGATTTAAAATGAATACAACGAAAAAGAGTAAAGCGTATCATTTTCATCAAGAGTGGGGACAAAGTACTTTTTTGTAATGATAAAAGAAAAATGTTTAAATTGTCAATGCTTCTGTGGCTGTACTCAAAAAAAGGAAATTTAGAAAGGCACTTCAATGCACTCCATGGTAAATACCAATCGGATTTTCCACCTAATAATGACCTTAGAAAAAATAAATTAAAAGAACTTAAATCCAGATTATCCACACACGATTTCTTCGTGACACCTAATTTACAATCTAAAGCAGTAACTGTAGAATCATTTAAAGTGAGTCATCTTTTTGCGAAAAAATGCAAACCATTTTTTGATGATCAATTCATCAAGGACACATTTTTAGAAATAAGATTCACTTTTTGAAAATTTTAAGAACAAAAACTAAATTAGAAGCACTCTTCAAGATCTGCAATTATCTTGAAATACTATGATGCGATGCTGACCGGGCTAGCCTGGTGGGTAAAGTACCTGCCTGGCAACCCAAATGTAGCGGGTTCGAATCCCAAACTGATGATGTCTAGGTAATACCCAAAAGAGAAATCATTTTGCCTCAAAATCGGAGTGTCGCCAAAGATAAGCATAGGAGCAGAACCCTTTTTGCGAGATATAAGACAAGACTGAGTTTTAGAAGGATTGAAATCAACTAAGTTGTCTTTGCCCCACTGGAGAATTACCTGGAGATCAGCATTTAAGGAATTGATAGCAGATATTCGAGAAGTTGCAGCTGATTGAGCAGGACAGGGGCTTAGAGGGGAACAGGTATTCTGTGTGTTATCAGACACTCAGCCTAAAACACTGATGGATCCAATATCTCTCTATTACAGAAGATTTAGGAGAAGTCCGGTTGGCCTGCCTCCCTAAAATCCACTCATGCACACCTTCTCGATGGTAAGCCCTGTTATGTCACTTAGGTGGCAACGAACGTGTAGAGTGGTTCTCTTCAAGATGCCTGGTCAGCGTGAAGAGGAAAAGACCAAACCCTCCAGCATATGACAGCACAACAATACAAATGGCCCTCAGTCCCCAGCAGCTTTCACTCTCCCTCTTACGGCCCCTCGACGTGGGCACCTGTACGTGGTGAGGGGACCTCCCAGTGACGCTGCTGGACTTCCAGACTAGCATCACTGGGATCCAACGCCCACAGCCTAGGTTCCGGGCTTACATCAATGGAATCCGGCGTGTTTGCCGTGCGCTGCGACCCGTGGAAATTCGGAAAGGGGGATCCTGGTGGTTGAGGGGCCCAGCTTCAATACACCACTTTGGCCCCTGCTTCGACAAGACGGGTGGTCCTGGAAGGCCCGGCTAGGATCAATCGGCTAGTAGGCTCGCCTGCGAGGGTCAACCGTGTCAATGCCACGCCCCTACCCTCATGGTCCGAGGGACAGGATTCAGGCTGGCGGCGGTGCGGGTATAGTGTCTGGGTAGCCCTGGCGTCCCACTCCCGAGCGCATTTATTGCATGCCGGGTAGTGGGCGTCCCTTTGGGCTCCGTGGTGGGTGGGGAGCCCGGGCACCGAACAACTAAATAAACTTCATGAATCCTGATAAACTTACTTCTTCAGGGGCCCCAACCCGGTCCCTATCTGAAAACATAGACAATGATACAGATAGCATTATTGCTAAAAAAAGGCAGCGAACTGAAGTACCATCAGGGCCTGTTCCAAGGTTCCTAATCATACATTCCACCGGAGAAAAACCAATTGGTAAAATGTCGCCCTTTTTTATCCAAAAAGGGTTGGATGGGTTAGCAGGTTCACCCAAGTCAGTTAAGAGGCTCCGTTCTGGAGACCTCTTAATCGAAACTACAAATGACAGGCAATCAGAACACCTACTCCGAACAACATCAATCGGAGGAATCCCTATAACAGTGACACCACACAGAACACTCAATTCATCTAGAGGTGTCATTTCGGAGCGGGACCTTTTCGACGTATACGAGGAGGAAATCTGCTCCGAATTAAAACCACAGGGAGTCATTGCTGTCAAGAGAATCACTGCGCGAAGGGATGGAAAAATTGTTAAAACCAGGAGCGTTATCCTGACTTTCAACACTCCTAAACCTCCTGATGAGATTAAAGCTGGATACATCAACTGTTCAGTGCGTCCATACATTCCGAACCCTTTACGGTGTTTTAAATGCCAGAAGTATGGACATTCTCAAATGGCCTGCCGTGGAGTCCTTGCATGCGCTCGATGCGGTGCAAAGGACCACGAAACAACAGCATGTTCAGCCGCAAAACCCACCTGTATTAACTGTGAAGGCGAACACCCGGCCTACTCAAGAGCATGCCAGAGGTGGAAAGAAGAAAAAGAAATTCAACGGCTGAAGGCAGAGCTAAATATATCATACCAGGAGGCAAGGAAATCGGTCAAACCCCTGAATATCAACAAACCTACCTACGCCCAGAAGGTAGCAGGGAGATGTTCCGTCGAAACTCAGACGGACATGACCATTCCTCCAAAGGAGTCTTTCACTCCCATCGCGCGGTATCTCTTAAGCTCTCAAAAACCTGCACAAAAAGACCAATCAGCTGCCACTCCTATATCGGTACCTCCTAATGCTCCACAAGTTCCAAAGGTAATTATGAAAGAAAAGAATAAGAAAGGGGAAGTCCCCCCTAGTACCCAAGAAAAGATGGATGTAGAGCAGAAGGAGGTAACCGAAGAGTCAGTCTTGGAACTCTTTGCGGAGGAGGAAATGGACACGGGACAGCATCCATTCTTCCCCAAAAAAGATAAATCCAAGACTGATAAAAGTAAGCCCTCAGCACCTCGGAAGCCGCCTGATGGACCCACCAAGCCAAAATAATGGGTAAATTCCTACAATGGAATTGTCGTGGATTCCGGCGAAATATTGATGACATCAAGGCCCTCCTGCACAAGCACGAGCCAGTTTGCTTTTGCTTGCAGGAGACATATCTAAAGGCAAATGATGATCCCACGATGCATAACACCACAATTTATCGTAAGGACAGAATTGCGGATGGCTCTGTACATGGGGGAGTGGCTATCCTTGTGGGTAACCAGACCCCAGTGCAGCCCTTACTAATTACAACTAGCATAGAGGCTGTTGCAATTCGCCTTACGGTGGGATTTTTATTAACTGTGTGCTCTATCTATTTGCCACCTGGGACTGACATCTCCCAGGCAGACCTTGATGATCTTCTCACGCAGCTGCCTCCCCCTTTCTTACTTCTCGGGGATTTTAATGGACATAACACCCTGTGGGGTAGTGCTAACGTCAACGGAAGGGGACGAGTCATTGAGCGTATGCTCAATGACAATGACCTTTCCCTTCTAAATGCTGGAAAAAACACCTTCTTCCATATGCCTACCCGTACTTTTTCTGCCATTGATCTTTCTATCTGCTCCCCTTCTCTACTCCCTTCACTCACCTGGGAAGTGGAGGAGAATCCATACGGAAGCGATCACTTCCCTGTGATAACCTTGTTACACAGTGGGAGACCATGTCTTCCTTTTAGGTTACCACGGTGGAAGATTGATCAGGCTGACTGGACTGCCTTCCAACAACAGGCAAATTTCGATCTTAGCACAGTCAGTCAAGAGCCGATCAATGACGCAGTACAGTACATCACAGAAATCATCGTCCAAGCAGCTGCTAAAGCTGTCCCAAAAACATCAGCCCGGTTTCCACCATTTCCCAAACCTTGGTGGAATTCACAATGCACAGCAGCAAAAAAGGCTCAAAACAAAGCGTGGGGGATATTTCGCCGATATCCCACCACGAACAACCTTATAGCCTTCAAACGTGCACGAGCCAAAGCACGCTACATCCGTCGTCAGAGTCAAAAGGAATCGTGGATCCGTTTTACATCATCTATTAACCAGTCTACCAACTCTAAGGTAGTCTGGGATAAAATCCGGAAAATGAAGGGAAAATATACATCCCACCCTTCTTCAATCCTAGATTATAATGGATGCGCTATTGCAGATCCAACTGCAATAGCCAATGCTCTTGGGGAAACATTCTTTAAGATCTCTGCAACATCTTCGTATTCCCCAGAGTTCCTGGTCCTTAAACACAAACTGGAAAGGCAAGCACTTAATTTTAAGACCAAGGGCCTCTATCCCTACAACGGGGCATTCACTATAGAGGAACTGAACAGAGCGCTCACTCTTTCCAAAGCAAGTGCCGTTGGACCAGATGGCATCCATTATGAAATGATTAAAAATCTTCTACCAACATCTATGGATTGTCTGCTCCTTCTGTATAACAGAATCTTTACTGAAGGGCAGTTTCCGGACTCCTGGCGAAAGGCAATCGTTCTTGCCTTTCCTAAGCCAGGAAAGGATCCAAAAGTCACCACCAATTATTGTCCTATTGCTCTGACTAGCTGTTTGTGCAAAATCCTGGAGAGAATGGTCAATTCTCGTTTAATATGGTATTTAGAATCAAATGACCTTCTCTCCAACATCCAGTGCGGCTTCCGACGGAACCGGTCCACTTTGGACCATCTTATTAGAATGGAAGCATCCATCCGGGATGCTTTCCTAAAACGGGAACACTTGGTGTCGGTGTTCTTTGACATGGAAAAAGCGTATGACACAACTTGGATTTTTGGCATTTTAAAAGACATACATAGCCTAGGCCTAAGAGGGCATCTGCCTTTTTTTATTCAAAACTTTTTAGCCAATCGATCGTTCCAAGTTCGTGTGGGATCCTCACTCTCTCGCTCCTTTAGCCAAGAGGAGGGAGTACCACAAGGATCAGTATTAAGTGTCACGCTTTTTGCCATAAAAATAAATTCCATCACAGAACAACTTCCTCCGACTGTAAACAGTGCCCTCTATGTTGATGACTTTAGCATTTTTTGCCAGTCGTGCAACATGAGGGTAATTGAAAGACAACTGCAGAAAGCCATTGATAGTCTGAATTGCTGGGCACTTGCAAATGGCTTCAGGTTCTCGCCGGAGAAGACCGTTTGCGTACACTTTTGTCGCAAGCGTAATCTTCATCCTGAACCCGAATTACGGCTCGGACAAAATGCTATTCCAGTAGCAGCAAACCCAAAATTCTTGGGACTCATATTCGATAAAAAACTAACTTTTTTGGATCACATTCGTGAACTCCGCACCAAGTGCACACGTGGACTTAATATTCTCCGCTCGCTCTCCTCTACATCTTGGGGAGCAGACCGATGTACCATTCTTCGGCTTTACCGTGCACTAGTGCGATCCAAACTAGATTATGGGTCCCAGGTATATTCCTCAGCCCGAGACAGTGTCCTGCGGTGGCTGGACCCCGTCCATCATCAGGCTATACGCATCGCTACTGGAGCATTTCGAACATCTCCTGTCCAGAGCTTATACGTCGAAGCAAACGAACCACCGTTATCACTTCGACGTAAGCAGTTGTCTCTAAAGTACGCCTTAAAACTGAAATCCCTGCCAGACCATCCTACGTGGCCATTCGTTTTTGAGCCACGATGGGAAAATTTATACAATACTCGAAAGACTGCCAATCGTCCTTTTGGTATTCGTATCCAAGAGCTACTCAAAGAACTTGATATCAAGGTAGACAAGGTTGCCCGAACATCAAAGCAACCCTTTCCACCCTGGCATGCTCGTGTCCCGGCATGCGACTTGTCGCTTAGAAACTGGGTAAAGTCGGACACTCCATCATGTGTCTACCTGCAGCTTCATTCAGCACACCGAACTGAATATTCTGACTTCGCGCCAGTCTACACAGACGGTTCGAAGTCGGAATCATATGTGGGATCTGCTGCTGTCTTTACAGACAGCACTATATCAGAGCAGATCCCCTCTGAATGCAGCATATTTACTGCAGAGCTGCGCGCTGTAGAGTTAGCCTTGGATCATATTAGTAAATACCAATACCAACGGTTCATTTTATATTCTGACTCTCTTAGCATGTTACAGGCTCTAATATCTGTGAGATATAATCCTCATCCAGTTCTGTCTAGCATTCAGCAGAAGATTCACGTTCTCCATGAACGCGAATATGACATCCGCTTCTGCTGGATTCCCAGCCATATTGGGATTAGGGGAAATGATTTGGCTGACGCCGCAGCCAAATCAGCAATTCCCCATAATAACCGCTGCCTGTTAGTCCCCTATACAGACTACAGGCAAATAATACATCAAAAGTTACATTCCCAATGGCAGGACTCGTGGAATAGACAGACCGGAAATAAATTGCATCGTATAAAGCCTGTAATTGAACCGTGGCAGTCTAGTCTGCGCAGGAATCGTAAGGAGGAAGTTGTTCTTGCCCGGACCCGCATAGGACATTGTCATTTGACACTTTCTTTTTTGCTGAGGGCGGATGACCCTCCTATGTGTGAGTCTTGTGGCACAGTTTTATCAATCAGACACATTTTAGTCGAATGTTCAGATTTTAGCAATATCCGTCCTACCGCTTTTAACCATCTGACTGAGCCTTATACACTCAGTCAGATTTTATCTGACAATGACAACGTGTCTGCTGTTTTTATCTTTTTAAAATTAATAAATATTTTTACTCATATATAAAATTTTTACATTTTTCTTTTATATATTTGTTATATATTTTGACATAGTGACCTAACTAATTAGGTCACTGAAAGTTTAAAAATTTTCGTTTATAAATGACCTGGTCTTGGCGCATTATAGCCTTAGTAGCTGATGCGCCAATAAAACAAAAAAAAAAAAAAAAATCTCCCTCTTACGGCAGCGAGAGGATCAGAGTGGAAGCAGAGGGTGCTAAGAATCTCTGGGTACGACCAGGCTGCCATGCACGGAAACTGAACTTGGCCTGTTATAACGTACGATCACTCATCGGTGAAGACAGGATATTAGAGCTGGAAAAGGAATTAGAAACCGTGAATTTGGAATATCATCGGTTTGGCTGAAACAAGAAGAAGAAATGAATCATAAGTTTATCAAGTGGAAACCAATGGAAACCGTGAAAGGAGTGAAGGTGGAGTTGGGTTTCTGGTCCATAAAGATTTTAAAAACAACATTTTGGAATTCAAAAGTACATCACCAAGGGTGTCAAGACTAATACTCAAGATTTCCAAGAGGTACAAGCATAAAGATTATAATGATTTATGCACCAACATCGAGCCATGATGATGAAGAGGTTGAAGAAATGTACACCGAAATTGAGTTCTAGATGAGCACAAAACCCACTACACTATTATTATGAGGGACTTCAATGCTAAGGTTGGACAAAGGCAAAACAGTGCAGAAAGAGGAACTATAGGAAATTTTGGAATTGGTGAAAGAAATAAGAGGTGAAAGACTTATGGAATTTGCAGAATCTCAAGGACTGTCAGTAATGAACACTTTTTTTTTTTTTCAAGAAAACAGTGAACAGAAAGTGGACATGGAAGAGTCCAAATGGATTAACAGCTAATGAAATAGACTTCATCCTCACTAACAGAAGATATCTTGTGAATGATGTTACCGTCCTGAATAAGGTAAATGTTGGAAGTGATCACTGAATGGTAAGATGTACACTTGATATAGATGTAGGAAAGGAAAAAACTGACTCGAGTAAATAATACAAAAGTCTTTGAGATAACAGAGGAGGAGAAAAAGCAGTATGTACTGGAACTTAAGAACAAGTTTGAGCTTCTGCAGACTGCTCAGGACCAAGATATCGACGAGGAATATTACAACTTTCTGAAAGTGAAAGCCCAAGAAACCTATAGGGAAAAAGAAATCCAAAGAAGAAAAAATTAGTCAAGAAACACTTGTCATGTTGAACTGAAGACGACAAATGAAAAGCAAGAAAAACACTGACAGGGAGAAAATTGAGTATACTGAGTTATGCAAAGCCATTAGAAAGAGACTCAGAGAGGACATAAGAAGATTTAACACAAGAAAAGTAGAACAAGCATTAAGGGAAAACAAAGGATTTAAATCAGCAGCCATGAGCAGTAATACAGAAAGACAAATGATACTGAAACTGAAGAATAGCGATAGTGTACTTATAAACAGCAAAGAAGGCATAATTCAAATAGCAGAAGACTACTACAGAGAATTATACAAGGAGTGAGGGAATGATACCAGCAGTGAGGTAGATGGATTGCAAAGTAGCAACACATACGATATACCCGATATTCTTCCTGACGAGGTAGAACACGCATTGAAGAATCGGAAAGCCCCGGGGGAAGATGAAGTTACTGTAGAGTTGTTAAAATTGGGAGGAAGAGACATAATACAAAAACTGGCAAGGCACTTCACAAAGTGCATTAGAAAAGGTGTGACGCCTGAGCAGTGGAATAATGCAATAAAAATAGTTTTGCTGCATAAGAAAGGAGATAAACTGGAAATTATAGACCAGTTAGCTTGTTATCCCACATCTATAAGTTGTTCACAAGTGTCATTACTAACAGATTAGAAAGAATACTTGATGAGAATCAACCGAAAGAGCAAGCTGGCTTTAAGACAGGATTCTCAACTACGGATCACCTTCACATAATATCACAGCTATTGGAGAAAGCAAATGAATATAAAACACCATTATGCCTGGCATTTGTGGATTATGAAAAGGCATTTGACTCCATACAGCATAAGGCAATGTTTCAGGCACTGGAAAGACGAGGCATAGATACCCCATATATTATGATTTTGAAGAAAATATTTGAGAGTGCTACCTACTTTATTAGCCTAGACAAAGACAGTAGGAAATTTAAAATCGAGAAAGGAGTTCGACAAGGAGACACAATATCTCCGAAGCTGTTTATTGCTGCCCTTGAGGAAGCTTTCAGAAGATTAGACTGGTCATAGAAAGGAGTCAACGTGAACGGAGAGTACCTAAACCATTTACGATTTGACATTGTGGTCATAAGCGATGATCCCAAAAAATTAGAGGAAAATCTTAATCAGTTATGCACAGTTAGTAAGGATTTTGGACTAAAGATGAATATGGCTAAAACAAAAGTAATGATGAACAAGTATGCTACGGAAAGGGAAATAATGATTGAAGGAGCAGTAATTGAAAAGGTGGAGTCATATACTTATCTGGGACAAGTTATTAGCTGTAATAATAAATGGCTGGAAGTGAAGAGAAGAATAAATTTTGGATGGATAGCATTCAGGAAATAGTCACATACTGAAGAGCAATATCCCAGTTTGTCTGAAACGTAAAATAATGAATCAATGTATACTCCCCACCATGACTTATGGAAGTGAAACTTGGGCACTCACCAAAAGAATGGAAGAGAAGCTGAGAACTACACAGCGAAGAATGGAACGAATTATATTGGCAATCAGACTGTTAGATAAGAAGAGAAACACTTGGATTAGGCAGCAAACTCAAGTAAAGGACATTCTTATCAAAACTAAAGAACTAAAATGGTCTTGGGCAGGACACATAACTTGAAGACATGATGACAGATGGACTAAGAAAATAACAGAATGGTACCCAAGAGGAGCTAGAAGAAAACCTGGAAGACAAAGGCGGAGATGGATAGATGAAATTCATGAGTTTTTGGGTGGTAAATGGATGGCCAGTGCTCAAAACAGAAGGAACTGGAAAGTTGCTGGAGAGGCCTTCATTCTGCAGTGGATTGAAAATGGCTGATGATGATGAGCAGGACAAGGTTTCTCAAAATGGAAAGTGGAATGCAATGTGCTGTCATCAGCAAAACTATGGATAGGATTTCCGGTCAATGGAAGATGGTCATTAATATACAAGAGGAAAAGATTGGGGGAAAGAACTGAACCTTGGGGGATGCCAGCATTAGTGGAAAAGTTAGACAGCCATCTACCATCACCCTCAATGAGTGATCAGAGAAAAAAACTGAATAACCAATTACAAAAAAAAAGTTGGCAAACCATAAGATGGAAGCTTGTTTAGAAGGCCTTTATGCCAAGCACGATCAAAAACATTTGAGATGTCAAGAGCAACTGCTTTGTTTCCCCCGATCTTTTCCATTGAATTTGTTCATAAGTGGTAACATAAGCCAGAATATCACCAGTGATCGACACTGACGGAATCCAAACTGGCGATTGTTGATCAGACGAAAAATTTCTAGGTATTTTAAGAGTTGGCAGTTAATTGATTTCTCCATTACTTTCAAAAGAGTAGAAGTAATTGCAATGGGGTGATAATTGAATGGGAGGGATTTGTCACCCTTTTTAGGAATTGGCTGGATATGAGCAAATTTCCAAGCAGAAGGAAAAACACCTTTGGAATAAGAAAGTGAAGAAAGGTTGCAAAAAACAGGAGTAAGTTTAGGAGCACAGGTTTTGAGAACAAGTGGAGAAATTCCATTGGGACCTGGAGCTTTCTTAACATCAAGAATTGTGGTCGAAGACCACAGGAGGTATTGAACTTTTGATGGAAGACTGCAGGAGGTATTGAATGGAGCATGGTGGGAGGTGTTTTACCAAGATCATTAATACATGGTGGGAAGAAAAATGGGATGCTAGCAGGTCATCTTTATCCTTGGCTGAAGTTACAACAGAACCATCTGGTTTTAACAGAGGTGTGGAGCAGAGATGGGCAAAAGTTGCGGCCAATAGCTTTGGAAAGAGACCAGAATGCTTGTCTACCATTAGGTCAAGAAGCAAGTTTTCTACTCTTAGCCTGTTCAAAATTTAGTTTGGACTGATTAATAACTGCTTTACAGTTGTTGCGAGCTTTGATGTAGGCAGAAAATGAAACTGAAGAATAGGATACAAGCCAATTGCGATATGCAGCGTTCTTCTCTTGAACAGCCTTAGCACATTTATTCGAAAACCAAGGTTTGGATAAAGGACAAGATTTTAAAGTGGAGTGAGGTATAAAGGATTCCAATCGTACAAGAATAATTTCACTAACGCGATCTGAGCAAACGTTGACATCAGAAGTTTTGAAACAGTAATCCGACAAAGGAAATGAAGAAAAGAAATCTCGCAAGTCGTCCCATTTTGCATTCTTGTAATGCCAAACAATAAGAGGTTGGGAATAGCCATGAGATAAAGGCTCCATTGGAGAAGAGACAATCACCAAGTTGGGATCTGGGGTGTCTGGATGACCACTCACTTCAACTGTGTACTTAGAAGGGTTGTTTGTGAGAAAAAGATCAAGCATGTTGGCTGTATGGTATTCTTGTAGGTAAATTAACAAGGTCATTAGTAATTAGATAAACCTCAGGATTTCGACCAGCCGGGTCGGTGTGACTAGAAAGCGAAAGCTAGATGGAGTTGTGAACATTAAAATCACAAAGGAAAATTACCTCACTGTTAGGAAAGTTGAACTGGAGGAATTCAAGTTGCAAAGGGAGGAAGTCTGAGCTCCAAGTGATTAATGGAGTTTGGAGAACGGTAGAGACAACAGATGAATTTGACACAATGAGGTAGAGAGATTTTAAGCCTGAGAAGATCGAAAAGAGGAGATCCCAAATTACCAAGTCTGACAGGGAATATTGGAACAGACATATGCACAAGTACCACCTTTCAGGCAAAAGGAATCATACAGCAAATAATTTGGGCAACTGAGATGAGCAGTAGTTGAATCAACTGAGATTCAGTCAGAAAAAGTACATGGGGTTTGGCAGACTGCAAGTGGAAATGGAAATCATTGAGACTAGAATTGAGACCATGTAAATTTGTGAAATCAACTAGGAAGTGTTTGGGAGGTTTAGATCTTTTTGGAGATAAGCTTACTCTATTAGTTTGACATTTCATGGTGTATTCAATGGTAAGAAAAGGTGTGTGGGGACATGCTGTATGAAGTAATGAAATTTTTGGATATGGCGTACACATGGTAAGAATATATTTGAGACCCTTGACATAACGTGTCCTCAAATGTCCCCCCCCCCACATACACACTACTCAGACTCCCTCCAGTCACTATCTGGCAGAGTAGAGGTAGCAAGATTATATCACTAGCTGATGCAGAAGCCTCCTAAAGAGTTACCAATAGGTTTGTAACTACTAACTAGTGTACTAACCAGTGTACTAACTAGCCGGCTGGCCTGCAAACACTGTTCTAGAGCTGTACCCTCGAAATATAAGGAAGATTGGATCTTGTCATGATGTTCATAACCTCAAAAATCATCAGTCGTACTGCATGATGGAAGAGATGTGGAAGGGTTGACCGGAACTTAGCTCTGGAGACTAAACATGGGTTCCACCACTTCAAAGGTGCCTCCGTAGCTAGGTGGGAAGGAGCAGCAGTGGGTAGCACACGCTTCTTGATTAGACCGGGGTTCGAGCCCGTCACCACCAAATACGGAGGATGTGGAAAGGTCAGGGAAATGACCACCGCATATCCCGGAGCAATATGGCCTTAGTTGCTAATGCTCCTAAAAAACCAAATAACAACCACCACTTCAAGCCTCCTATAAACAAAGTGGTGGTATTGCACCCGTTGATGAGTCATCTACTACCTAGTGTTGCCTGGTAACATAGAGGGTTGGCAGTCCTCCATGTGGTATGGGTGCGACACCTCGACCCCCTGCTTGGTTCACACCTGGGTGGTCACCCACAGTATGCTTGTGCAACGGAGGTTATACCCAGGATTACTAACAGTCCCACCATTGTGACAGTGCAAGCAGAGGATTTGGCTGTCACAGACCATCTGGACTTTGCCAAAATTGGGTCCACTTGACTTGAGTGTCACCCAAATATCAGTTCAATCAGCGTTTTAGACTCGCAGATAGCAAATACAGCTTATCTGGCATATCTGAGAAAATGTCTGACAACCTCAAGGACCAAAGATAAATCATTAGGGGTTGCCTGTCATTCATAAAAGATGATGAAATCTTATTTTTTTGAGTTGCCACTGTATCACCACCAAGTGTTAGCCAGCAAAAGATTAAATTCTAAAAGCATTATGGATTTAGCTTTCAAAATCATGAATTCTATCAGAGGACAATCTCTTCAAAGGAGACTTTTCTAAATGCATTTTCGATGCTACTTTCTACGATGAAGTTTCTACAGAGATTTCAAAATTTGTTGATCAAACTTTTTTGGGGAGATGATTATCAGCAGCTACAAGATAGAATGGTTGTGCAATCTGGGTTTTTTGGCAAATTTTACCAGTAAACTAAGTGATCTGAATTTGGAATTACAAGGAAAAAATAAAAATGTGGGTGACATGATTAGTGCTGTTTCTGTATATAAATATAAATTTTTGGCAATGGCTAAGAATCTCAAAGAAAAAAAATTCAATCATTTTGCAAAATATGCAAGATCATTTGAAAAAAATAATATCCTGTTTTTGAATATAATAGTGAGAAATATGTTTCTGAAATTGAAGTTGTGGATGATTTTGAAACCATATTCAGTGAGTTTAAAACAGTTGAATACTGGATAGGAAATGAATGGATAAGAAATATTGTTCAATATATTTCTTATCCATTCATATATTGTTCAATATATTTCTTATCCATTTAATGTCAACTTAGTATGTGAAACAAATTTCTGACAAAATCGCTTGAGATTTTTCACATAGAGAAAATATTACTTGAAAACAAAATTATTACATTGCAAAACAATACTTCCTAAAATCTATCTTCCTAAAATTCATCAGAAAAAGATTTTTGGAAATATGTTTGCTAAGAAAAGTACCCAAATGTAAATAAAAAAAATGCGGTAAACTCTTAAATTCCTGTTTTAGTTCCACATAGCTTTGTGAATTGGCTTTTTCATATTTGAAACAAAAAAGGTGAAGAATCACTCTACTCTTAGGGACTTGCATACCGAAGATTCTTTACGGTTGGCCTAATCACAGTATATCTCAGATTTTGAAAGCTTGGCAGATAACATGAAAACGCAAACTTCGTATAAATTAAAAATTTAAATACGTATGAATTTAAATGAAATTCTTGAGATGGTAGCTCGCGGCACATTTTGAATTTAAAGTAGATTGCATCACAAATTAAGTTGGCCACCCCTACTATATATTTTTGATTGATTGATATCTTATGGCTTAGCTAAATGACTGAAACTAAAGATAAACGGTGATACCACTATGTGCCTTGGTAGTTTCCCTACCAAACTGCTCATTGGTCTTTAGTTGCTATGCTGGCCTGTCCATTAATTTTAACAGATGGTTGTTTTGTATTCTGAACTTTTGGTGTGTACGCACGCGCACACACTTTTATAGGAATAAAAATTGCAGATTTTTCACTGTGACTACAATCATGTAGTAATGGATAAGCCTTAGATGACTTTCTGATGCTAAACAGCTGTTTGAAATTACCACATAAACTTGGTTGTATTGCCCGCCAGTGAGCACTGTTGAGACTTTTTTTTTTTTTTTTATGAGAACCCCAAACACGAGAGGTATTAAACCTATAGTACTTAGTACCGTGCTTGGGTTGGAGGTTGAGAAGACGAAAGAAGATATTTGTTGATATTGGACTTGAACTTCTGTAGATTGTAATTTTCAGGAAATATGTATGAAGGAAGGTTGTTCCAGAAAATGGCAGTTGAATGAATAAATGAGGAAGATGAAAAGTTGGTTCTGTGGGTTTGAAGTTGGACAGTAAATGGATGTTGGCTGGTGGCGGCACGTGTTCGGACTGTTTTGAAAGAGAGAGCGGGAATTATAGAAGCCAATTCAGAAGAACAGTGCCCATGGAAGTATCTGTAGAAGAGGCATGCAGCAGAAACAGTGCGTCTATGAGAAAGCGAGTGGAGAGACTCTGTTAGAGATGAATCATTAATTAACCTAACTGCCCTCTTCTGAATGGAATCAAGAAGCCTGAGAGAGGTTTTGGGGGCACCACCCCAGATGTGGGAACAATATTCCATGGCAGGGCGGATTTGCGATTTATACAGAGTGAGCAGCTGTTTGGGAGAAAAGTAATGCCGAGAGCGAAAGAGAAAACCAAGTTTTTTAGATGCAGAGGAAGCAATATTTGTAATGTGCTTGTGCCAAGAGAGATTAGAAGTCAACAGACTTGCACTTAACATCTGTTAAAAATTAGAAAGTTACTTATTGCTGGAAATTCAACAGTGATCCAAAGTAATAAGCCACGTAGAAAAGGCTAAAAGATAGTTATCCTTGCCATTGGTTAAAGTTTGACAGCATTCAATGGATCACTTTTCTCTTGCTAGAAAGCTTGTTGGGCTGTAAAAATTTGCTGTGAAGTATGCCATCGGAACATTGCATGGAGAACATTTGTAATGTGCAAAAGGTGACCGTCTCTGGGAGTAGGACTTTTTTTTTTTGGATGCCAGATAAGAGGGCCTAGTACAATAAACAATTGTCTTATTTTTCTTTAATACTGTGTATTTATTGTATTTCATTACAATCGGTCAGAGAATAGATTCTAGTGACTTTATAACAATTTCTTTGCTATATCAATATAAAGTTTCATATACCGAAGAGATTGTCATATAAACATGTATTATAATTTGTCACTATTACATGACAAAGCTGTAAATGTAAAATACAATATTTGGTATCCAAATTAGTCTTATTTTAATTTATTTAAGAAAATCCAAGCATTGCAGAAATAGACTCCAAATTCACTTACACTATCAGAATATTTGTGGTGGGTAGATGAGTGAGTAAGTGAGCGAGCAAGAAAGTGAAAGTAACATTTCATAATGTTGATACACAGATGGAACGGTTGACTGCAATTTAAGTGGCAGTTGTATCAGTTGATTACTGGGAGTATTGTAAAGATGGCTGAAATTTGCTTCAAGAAGGAAATTGTATTGATTAATTTTGAACTAACTTTTTTTTTGTCAACTTACTACCTTATAAAATTATTACAATCACATTTCCTTTTGAAGTGTAGTTTTCCTAGATTGTATTTATAGCTTAGCTTAATTTTTCTTAATTTAGCTTAATTGTAGTTTTCCTGTACTGTTGAGACATGTATTCTGAGTAACTGTTATATTTAATTAGAAGTGATGGAGAAAAATGGCTCTCAGTAAAGGGAAGGCTAGGTGAGTGGATTTGCATGTTTTAACAACAGAACAATTCTTTGTTCTGCATGAGAGATGCTATTTAAACTGGAATATCACTGATGGGATTCTTGTTGCGTTATGGAATGTCCACAAAAAAAGGGCCAATTGATGTAATTAATGAAACCTTGGGTAATGTCCTGATTCCCCTGTGGATTGGTGCTGTCACTTATGCTAGGCTATCTCAAGTTCCACTTCCCTTTTTCCCTCATCACTTCTAATTAAATATAATAGTTAACTCAGAAAATGTCTTTATGCCTACCATCTTCTTTCTTTATAAGATTATTCCTCAGACAATTTGGTGCCTCAGTCATAATCAATAATTTTCTGTGGTAGAATCTGACATTTAAGATGTCTGTGAAATCAGCACTGAAGACTAAAAATAACCTGTACAAGAAGAGTACGTGTCTCAAAATCAAAAATTTTGTAATGCAATTATGCTATGTGACACCTTACCAATTTATTTTGAGAAATGTTCAGACAGAAAAGTAAGCTTATATTAAAAGCTTGATTTCTAAAAATACAGCAGGTATAACTACATGCAATAGAAGTTTATTTGCTTCATTAGAAAAGCTGGCTGTATAGTAATTTTATTAGTTATTTGGAACTTTGAAAAAAAAAAAAATCAAGGGGGTTAAGTTCCACTTTGTTTTTTCATTTCCTTCTCCCTTTATTTTCTGCACATCAAATAAAACCATTAATATGATAATCTAAAATCAGAAAACAATTTTGCAAATTTGACTATTTATTTCAAGAAATAACATTTTAAAATTTTTGCTTTTTAGGTTGTTACTAAACGAGCCCAAGGATGGTGTCAAAGTAAGAATAATATCCCTTTCTTCGAGACAAGTGCAAAAGAAGCTACTAACGTTGACCTTGCATTCCAGAAAGTTGCACAGGATGCCCTTGCCCAAGAAACAGAAGTTGAATTGTATAATGACTTTCCAGATCAGATAAAGCTTACTAGTGATCAGAAACCAAAGCCAGATGGCTGTGCATGCTAATAATATCATATGATCATGGGTTAATGATTTTAATTTTTCCTTTGAAAAACTTGGTGTACCCTCTCTTTGGTCATCCACTTGACTGTTATAATTAAGGAGAAAGACAAATTTGCTAGCTTAAGTGGGTGACAGTGGACTTCTGGTGTGAATTTTCATTATAATCTAATTAAGCAGTGCAGGCCTGTTAGGCCTTTTGGGAAGTAGGGAGACTGGTACATTGAGTGTATAACATGTATATTCCAAGAAGTGGGGGGAGGGGGGAGTATCAGCTATAATTTCAAAAGATCTTTTGAAAGTGATACTTTGTAAAGCAGCTTTTTCCTGCACTGCATTGCAGAATGTACAGATAAATGTTGCAGCACTTGAGATTGTTTGGTTGACTAGAATTTTGATTAGTTTGTGCAGCATCTTAGTGAGATAAGTTGCAATAGACCACTGTAAATTATATGTACAGAGGACAGTTAGCTAAAGAGTATGGTGTTAAAATTTACATGTTCTTTACCATGAAATTATGACCAAAAATGCATAGCCTCTAAATGCTTATTTGTTAACTTCTGTATGCTATTGGATTCTTATAATAAAATGTAAACAACAGCAGTTTAAGCATTTATTTTTATTTATTATTACTTTTTTCATATTCTGTGACTTTTCACTGATGGTTCTATCATCATAGAAAAAAAGGTGGGTTTTTTTTTTTTGTGTGTGTTTGTTTGCTTGCTTGCTTGCCATTCCTGTCCATGGACTTTATTTTTGCCACTAAATTATTTTCCAGGAAGAATGACAAACTATCTGGATTAGCTATATTTGGTGTGTAATGTCAGTTATTCATGGTTTGACAATAATAGTTTTATTTGATTACTTCCGATATGTACCAAAAAATTCTTTAAGGAATAGTTCTTTCTGTCAAATTTTAATTTCTGAGGTGGTGGAGATTGATTTGTATACCAATGGTAGACTAATAGTAATGGATTGAAATAAGTGCAGTTTTGAATTTAAGTGAATTAATTTAAAAATGTGTTATTGACAACAAATCTTCTGGAGAATATATTATAAACATAACCATACTTTAATGTTTTTAAGTGCACAAAACTCCTATTCACTTGTTTAGGAAATAATATATTATTTCCTTATATTATATTTGTCTTATTATTTCCTTGTGTAAGGAAATAATAAGACAAATTTCATAATTACTCCATAGATAACAGTGAGTGTATAGTTGGGAAAGTAGAGTAATCCTAGAGCTGCTGATTAACATGCAACACATATTTTGCTGTAGGATCCATCAGACCAGGTGCTACTGGAATAAATATGATTTATGGCAAATGTCCAGTGTGATGGATCTCATATGCCTAACAGCCCCATGGTATAAACAATGGTTATTTCACATTCCACAGATTTGTAAGAACTGGAATTGAACTTATTTTAAGTAGAGCTGAGTTAAGTCTCAAGTGGGTATAAAGTTTTTTTTTTTTTTTTTTTGTTGACTGATTGCTAGTTACCTCACATACAGATGAAACAGGGCATGCAACATAATTTACAGAAATTAATTTTTTGTCTTTGTTGCTGGGCCTAAAACAATAATAATACTCTTTCACAAAAAATGCTAAAACCGATCTTCAAATTTCATCTAGAGACAAAAGGCAAGATTTTGCTGTTTTTATCTTTGCAGTTAACTAAATCAGGGTATATACAAGTTTTATGGTTCCTACATCAGTAATCATATATAAAAATTGATTTGCTGTAGCCGAGTGGTCAGGAGTGCAGTAGCACACACTCTTTGAGTAGACTGGGGTTCAAGCCCCTGACTGCTGAATATGGTCGATCTGCCAACCAACACTGGACCAGTGTGGCAGATTATGGTCCATTTTCCTCAACTTGAATTGTTGAGGAGGCTTCCATCCTGCAGTGGGTTGATAATGGCTGCACTTTACTTTTTTTTTTTATAGGGATACATTTGGGATCATTCTTACTGTTACCACACACTTGTGTATGCACATTTCTTGGTCTCATATTGTGCTATTAACCATATAGCACAAAGAAGCCACAGGCTTTAGTTGTAATGTCCAAAAAATACACAGTACTCTTTAAAATCCAGAACCATTAGGAATGTGGAGGAACTGGAATTTAGAGATGTACCTAGTAGTTGAGCACTTTTAGAGGAACATTTCAATAAATAGTAAATACTAACAATTTACATCTGTAACATTCATAATGATTATCTTATCCTTACATCTGTTTTTGCAGACAGCAGGATTTCAACTGCAGAGATATGTGGTCTTTACTTTCACAAAAGAATAACCTTGTATTTGTAACTCTTTTCCATGGTGTTGGACTACTTTCAATAGATAGCTTTAACCATATTACAACTTTGACAACTGTTTTGTCTGCATGTCACTAGACTACCTGTGATTTGGCAAGTCTTGAAATGGGCTGTCATATCAGTTTCATTTAAACAAATGGCCAATTAACCTTTGGACAGACTGTGTGAAAGTAGTACAATACTAGAGCAAATTATTGAGGCCATTACTTATCTCCAGTCAATCTTGGTGGCTGCCAATCATTTAAGGACAGATAGGCCATACTGTTCCAGTTTACACTCTCGTGTCATAATTTTAATTTATGGCTCCTTCTGGAATCATTTAAAACTGAAAATTTTGCCTTCATTGTAGAATCAATCAGGTCCCATACAAGGCTTGCCAAGCTCTGTACTAACCCGTATACTGTATTCAAAGTATGTCCACATAGGAGTGACCTGAAAAGGGTCAAAGAAGTAATAGTATAAACTTGTAAAACTGTATACAGCATGTAGACAAATAATG
This sequence comes from Mastigoproctus giganteus, assembly GCF_048544385.1. Taxonomy (NCBI): domain Eukaryota; kingdom Metazoa; phylum Arthropoda; class Arachnida; order Uropygi; family Thelyphonidae; genus Mastigoproctus; species Mastigoproctus giganteus. The sequence continues at coordinate 257,243,904 of NC_143577.1, forward strand.
GATTCACCTGTGAGAGTAGTTTTGGGGATGTATGACACATGAACATGCAGTGTGTGTGTTTTTTTTTTTTTTTTTTTCTGTTTTGAAAAGGCAATACTGTAAAGAAAGGACAAATGCCAATGTTTAGAGGTAGATTTTAAAAAAATGTGAAGAAAGCCAACTTGCCTGAATTCTAAATAGGTCAAATTGTTGCATGTTTAGTGGTGGCACTGATAACAATCTGCTGATTTGTTTAATATGTCCAATGAATTGTAACAAAATCAAAGCTGTCAGAGAGAAGCAGACTGCCAGACACTGAAAAAGATTGCAGCCTGAAAACACTACTGCCCCAAAAAATAACTGCAGGACTTAATGTGAACCTCAGAAATCCAGTTCAGTGAAAACTTCATTGCAGAGCAGCTGTTGCCAAGCCACTTGTTACTGTTAGTAATGCTAGAAAGAGGATGCAGTGATGTAAGCACACACTTGACATGAGTTCTAAGCTCATCATAGATCTGAGAAATTATAGTAGTTTTTCATAATGTGGCTGAGTTAGTTGAATTCAGGTAAGGAGAGGATGCCTTTCCCCCCCCCCCTCCCAAAAATGGTGTTTTCCTTCCAGCAAAGAAGACTCAATTTACAAAAACCCTACAATGACAGGAATCATTCATAATATTGGGGTACAGTTTGACAAATACCAAAGGAAGAGTATCATCCTGACTGTTTTGTGCCAATGGACAAATGGAGGACAAAGTGGTTTGGGCAGAAATAACTATTCCTTAGTCATACTTCCTGAACTGGTTAATTACAGCCACTGATTACCTTGATATTCTCAGTGACTAGGTTCATCCCATGGTGCAAGCATTTCCCATAAACAATGCCATCTTTCAAGATTGATTCAGTATACAGCTAGATTACCCAATCTTGGTTTGAGGAGCAGACTTGGTATTATCATCACTGTTGTCCTCACACCAAGTGGAAAAAAAACCAGAGTTTGAATCCTGTAAATAACAAATTTATATGGGTCTTTCTCAGCATGGCTGGATTGGTTGGTCTCAAGCAAGGGTAGCGTGGTTTCCCTCCAGGAAACTTTTCATCTGGCAAATCAAACATACACAGTTTACAGACATTATACACTTGGTGATCACTGAATTATAACCACCTACCTACTACAGTGTTGGGTCAATGCTTGCACGGATAACAGCTACTATTTGCCTAGGTGTCTGAAGGTGACCATGAGGATCTGCAGGCATGCTGTTGGCAAGGCTTGCCAGTGTTGAAACCGATGATTGCGTGATTATATGCCTCACTGTTCCCAAACATCCCACAGATGTTCAATTCGATTGACGTTTAAAAAAAAAGCTATATTAGGGTCATCTGGAAAGTAATTTTTAGCTACCCATGTGTATTGTCTGTAAATTGTGCATTTTCTCTGGTTGGTTTGCCTACTTTATTGGATGAAACCTTCCTTTGCTATCTGTGCCTGAGATTGACTAACTTGGCCACGGAGTGAAAAAAAGCGCATAAAAGTTTCTCTCGTCATCGACGGGATTTGAGCCCAGCATTTTCTATCTAGTGTAGAGAGAATGGTGATGATACCACCGCTATCTGCACAGACATGCAATCGAGGTCAGCAAATTAAAATGAGTAATATCTTCACTGAGCCAGACCAGTGTGGGCTGATGACATGGCAGATTATTATAGAAAATACTGTTTCTGTCCAGACAAAAAATGCAACATGGCAGGCCACACATGGTCTCCTGAGCGCTGGCCCTTCAACTATAAATTAACTTCTGGCAGCACCTCTTGCCTGGGTGCATTGGCAAGAGGAGTCTGTCAGCAGATAAGAATTTAATCTCCTTATGTTTACCTAAGATGTACCCAATTTAATATCTGTTTTCTGTTGTAACGGTAATTCAAACCTAATACTTTAGAATCGTATATTTGTAATTGTAACATTAATTCTAACGATGCAATTACAAATTCTAATGTGATATGCAGTAGGACCTCTCTTTGACGAACTTCCATATAGCAAATATTTTTTGATTTTCCATTAGTCACTATTGAAAATAGTTTGTTTAATGGAGAAAATTTCCATATAACGAACTAATTTCGAGAAACCCTGGTATGCATTTTTTGCACTTAGCATTAGTAGAGACATTTGATGCAAGAAAGCAAGCTTATGCAGCATCAGCCAAAAAAAAAAAAAAAAAAAACCCACTTCCACTTCACCCCTCTGTTCGTTCCAAATACCTGTCCAGCTGAGCCTTAAACTTATTTAGGCTATCAACCTCCGCCACAAGGGATGGAAGTCTGTTCCCCCAACCAACCACCCGCTGGCTAAAGGCAAATTTCCTCACGTCTATCCTACATCTGTCTTTTCTCAATTTGAATTTATGCCCTCTCAGGTGATTTTTCTGAGCTAGAGGAAGAATCCCATCAGCATTGAGCATGCTTAAACCATTCAAGGATTTATACACCTCTATCAGATCACCTCGCTGGTGCCTAGTCTCCAGACACTGTAATTTGCAAAACTTAAGCCTTTCTTCGTAAGAGCACCCCTTTGTTCCATTCACTAATCTTGTTGCACTTCTCTGTACTCGTTCCAGCAGCTCTACATCCTTCTTGAAATGAGGCCTCCAGACCTGTATACAGTACTCTAGGTGTGGCCTGACCATTGCCTTATACAATGGAATAATCACCTCCTTATCCCTGCTGGAAAAATTCCTGTATATCATTGACAATACTCCATGAGCTACTCTTGCAGCCCGACTGCACTGCTCAGAGAACTTCATATCTGCCTGCACAACCACCCCCAAGTCCCTTTCATTCTCTACCACTGTCAGTGTAGTACCACAGAGTTGATAAATTGTTCTGGGGTTGCTGTTTCCCATGTGTAGTACTTTACATTTGTCAATGTTAAACTTCATTTGTCACCTCTCAGCCCATCTGCTCAACCTTTCCAGATCCTGTTGCAGCAGCATAGTGTCAGTAGTGTCCTTGACAACCCTGCCAACCTTTGTATCATCTGCAAACTTGGACATTAAGCTTGATATACCATCATCAATATCATTTATAAATACAGAAAACAATAATGGACCCAACACTGAGCCCTGAGCGACTCCACTAATAACATTAGTCCACGATGAGCAGTGTCCATTGATTACCACTCTCTGTCTTCTCCCTCTCAACCACCCCCTTTATCCATAGCAGCAATTTGCCTCCAATGTCACACTGCTCCAATTTGTGTAGCAGTCTTCCATTTGCAACAGTATCAAAAGCCTTTCTAAGATCCAAGTATATAATATCAAAGTTATTCCCTGCATCCAGTTCTTTTGTGACTGCATCATAATATCCAATCAAGTTGGTCAGGCAAGACTTCCCCTTAACAAAACCATGCTGTGTCTGAGCTATAACTGAAGTCTTGTCTAAATGGTCCTCCAGTGCTTCTTTAACTAGTGCCTCCATTAATTTTCCTGGAACAGAAGTTAAACTCACAGGTCTATAATTACTTGTGTTAGCCTTTGATCCTCCTTTGTGAATTGGGGTCACATTTGCACATTTCCAGCCTATGGGTACCTCCCCTGAGTCCAAGGAAGCTCTCATAATTATGGCTAAGGGTTTGCTTACTTCCTTTGCTGCCTCCTTTAATATAACTGGATAGATCCCATCCACCCCGGATGCCTTTCTTGTGTTTATCTTCAACAGTTTCTCCTCCACTTTACTCCCAGTTATTTCAAGATTCTGTAGCTTACTGCTACAGTTGAATACACCTCTGGCATTCCCCTTGCTGAATAACTCCTCATGTGTGAATGTCGATGCAAAATATTCATTTAGTTTGTTAGCTACCTGAGCAGGATCATCAACAGTTGACCCATCAATATCAAGTGGACCAATCTGATTCATCCCCTTCCTTCTAGAGTTAACATAAGTAAAGAGCTCTTTGCTGTTTTTCTTTGCATCCCTTGCCAAGGATTTCTCGTAATCTGCCTAACCTCCTTTGTAACTTGGTTGCATATCAACTTGTATCTATCATAGGCTTCTGTGTCATGTGTTAATTTGTAAGTATCCCATGCATTTTTCTTCTCTGCCATATGCCTCATTAGTTCATCTGACATCCATTTTGGCCTTCTGGTCAATAGAGCTGATGCTGCAGAAAGCACGAATTAATAGCTAAAAGGATTAAGATTTACCGTCTTAAGAGCAAGAACTGAGAACCAAAACATTCCACAAACATTATAGTGGTGCCATAAAACCTATACAATCGAAATCTCTACTGTGTCGAGATGTCATGCTGGTCAACTGCTCTCTGTGTATCTACAGCCATTGCAAAGATTAAGGCATATTTGTGTAGATTGAGGCATAAAAAAAAACCCCTAAAACTTGGCAACCCTTCCAGTAGTGTATCAAGCATTCTGAAAAACCGTCTTTCGATTCTCAAACTATTTGAGGAAACGGGACTCGGTCGGAAGCATGCGAAATTATGCCTGTATAAAGATGTAGATGAAGCCGAAGTTGATTCGAGACCAAAACATGTCGATATCAGGGCCATTAATAAAAGAAAAGACTATGGGGTATGCATCTTTTTTGGGGGCTTAAAACGTTCCAAGCCAGTTCCGGTTGGCTGGACTAATTTAAAAAGTGCCATGGCTTGAAAAAGTTTTCTGGTGAAAGTGAAGTTGCAATTGAAACTGTACCCATTGAAAGAGACATTTTGAAAAAAATTATGGAGAACTACGAGCCCAAAGACATTCAGTGTAGACGAAACAGGTCTATTTTTCAAATGTTTGACGAACAAGTCACTGACATTTAAAGGTGGTAAAATAGTAAGGAGAGAATTGTAGTCTTGGTGTAAATATGGCTGATAATGAAAAACTGAAGTTTTTAATAATAGGCAAAAGTAAACACTCCCAATGTTTCAAAGGAGTAAAGTCAAGAGTTGGACTACAACAAAAATCTCGGATGACATGTTAAATTTCTGAAGAGTGGATTTTAAATTTCGATAGAAAGATGATGGAAGAAAACAAAAAAAATTGTGTTAGTTGTCGACAACTGCTCTGCCCACTACTCGGTAATTTCGGAACTTAGTTATCAAGCTTGTTTTCTTCCCTCCAAACACCTCGTCTAAACTGCAATCAAGGCATCAAAATTTTTAAAATGCATTACCGAAGGTGCATACTGAGAAATAACCTCAGGGGCTGACATCTGGTGAGTATGGGATTGGCACATCCAGGGTCCTGAGCTAGATATCATCATTCTCTTTCTTGGTGATTTCCTTCTCTCTTTCTCAGGAATTAACTCAGGATTTTTTTTTTTTTTTTTTTGGCTGGTGCAACAAAAGTCTTAGGCTTCCTTGCACCATATAGCTAATGAGTATAATAAATAATAATAAACAATAGAAACTAACCAACCTATAAATTCTCTTATAGATTTTCGGATGTGCATATCAGAGTTGGCGAAAGTGGGGAGTCAAGATATGGCGGAAACAACAAATTAAGAATTGTTTTGCTAAAATGCCAATTAACAGCGATGAAAGGCATGAACCACTAGTGGATATTGAACAATCTTGGAAAGAACTCCGAGCAAGAGGTTTGACCAGTGGAGAAATTGTTCTTGACGAATTTTTAAGAGTTGATAATGATGTCATAGTAGCTGAATAACTGAATATCTCCAACATTTTGGAGCAAAGATTGGCCGATCCGAGGGTGAAAGGGACCAACGTTCAAGAAAACTGGAAACTGGAAACTTACATATGCATATGAAGAAAATTTTAAAGGGGATGCCAAATTTCAATTGGCACCCATTTGCCAAATTGCGATTGGAACCCGGGCACCACATACCCTAGGAATGCCCCTACTTTGGAGAGTATTCAAAGACCTAGTGACAATATCAGCAATGAGTTAGATGAAAATGAGGGCAATACTAAACCTACCAAGCATCAAATATTGACAGAATTTTAAACTTTGCGTCACGGCCTTCAATGTGAAGAAAATGTGCTGAAAATATTTTCAGCACATTTTCATGAACGATGTACAGTAAAATCCAGTGTACAATAAAAAATAACGAAATATTTTATAACCATTTTATTTTAAGAAACAATTCCTAAAAGTGTGCATAATGTGAGTAGTCATTTCTTAATAAGCATGTTCCTAGGGCATGTGGCGCCCGGGTGCCAATTGAAATTTCGCACCCCCTTTAAAATTTTCTTCATATGTGTATGTAAGTTACAGATTTTCAGATGGTCTTTGAATGTTGGTGCCCAGGTGCAGTGTGCCCTTGGGACAGCCCATCCCTGTTAATAAGTATGTATTAATAAATTGTTTTCAAATGTTATAAAATTTATTAATTTCCACTTATTTCTGATTTATTTCCCATCTTTGATTATATTTCTGGATGTTGAATTACAGTATTTTTCATTTTGGAAAAGGTCATATTTCTTTATTACTAAATTTCTGTTTAATGAATTTTTCTTAGCCTGATCGTGGTATGCCATCATTTACTTAAAGGAGCATTGACGTTTGGTGTCCAGGGTGTGGCCAGATAGACCCTGTCTAGATGTAACTAATACTTTTTCCTCTTAGTGTAGTTGTGGCATTTTTGGCTTTTCTATTCCTACATAACCCTAACACGTTAATGTAGTGGTACTATCTGGCAACAGTTCCGCTCCTTGTAATCATCTTTAGCACCATGTTAGCATTACGCTCTTATAATTATCTAGTGGTTTTATAGGACAAAAATGTCTGTAGGCTCTCGATACTCAGGAGGATTTTCGAGACCCGAATATTGCAGCTTCGAACCCTCGTTGTGATTAACATGGAGTAATTATCTAAATAATTTATTCAATGCCGCAAAAACCAACTCTATTGCTTTCTGATTGTATGAGAGATTTTGGCAGAAAAAGAGAAACATCTTTAAGAAAACATAACATCATTTATTAATAGAGAGAACATACACCGATGAGCTTTGGCCGACCGGGCTAGCCGAGTGGGTAAAGTACCTGCCTAGCAACCCAAAGGTCGCGGGTTCGATTCCCGCCTCGGGCTTGGATCAAAGTACTGCAAAAACCTTGGGAGGTGCAATATGGCTACAGAAGCCGATGCGCCAACAACTACCAAATCAAATCAAATCAAACCGATGAGCCAAAACATTATGACCACCTACCTAATATGATATTGATCCTTCACGTGCAGCCAAAATAGCTCGTACCCGGCGAGGCATCGATCCTACAATATTTCTAAATGTGTATTGTGATATCTGGTATCAACACGCAACCAGCAGATCCTTTTAACTGCTGTAAGGTTCATGGTTGAAACGTCTCAGATCGGAGTTTCTCTTCCAACACAAACCACAGATTCTCGATGGGATTGATGTCTGGAGAATTTGGAGTCCAGGGCAATACCTGGAAGTCTTCCTCATGTTCCGCGAACCAGTCTCGAACAATCTGGACAGTGTTGCATGGCGCATTATCCTGCTGAAAAGCGGCACCGCCAGAGGAGAAGACCGTTGCCATGAAAGGGTGTACCTGGTCAGCAATGATATTTAGGCCGACCGGGCTAGCCGGGTAGGTAAAGTGCCTGCCTAGCAACCCAAAGGTCGCGGGTTCGATTCCCGCCTCGGGCTGGATATCACGATGGTGCCGAACCAACCGGTTGGTTGGATATCCCGGCCACGATACACGAAGGAAGCAAGAATAAACTGGTTCCTTCGTGTATTGATCACATCATACGAAATAAAAAAAATAATAATAATGATATTTAGATAGGTGGTAGACATCAGAGTGCCCGGTACATGGATGACTGGACACAGGGTGTCCCAGCAGAACATCGCCCAAAGCATGACACTGCCACTACCGGTTTGGTTTCGTCCCACGGTGCATCCAGGCGGCATCACTTCCCCAGGTAAATGATGCACACGTACCCGGCCGTTCACACGGTGCTACAGGAAACGTGATTCATCGGACCAGACGACCTTCTTCCAATCACCCAAAGTCCAGTTTCGATGCTCGTGTGCCCATTGTAGGCGCTGTCGCTGATGAACCGTGGTTAGCATGGGCAACCGGGGCTGCCTGCGACTACGCAGTCCCATTTTCAGCAGGGTTCGATGTACTGTGTGTTGTGACAAATTACTCCTGTCTCCAGCATTCCAATTATCGGCGGCGAGTTCCGCCACAGTAGCCCTTCTGTTGCCACGTATCATCCGGGAGAGTCTTCGCTCACCTCAAGCATAGATGAACTGTGGTCATTCAACACCTAGCCGGCAGTTCGTGGGTTCCCTTCCTCAGACCACTTTCGGTAGGTACTAACCACGGCTGACCGTGAGCATCCCACAAGTCATGCTGCTTCAAATATGCTCTGACCGAGTCGTCTGGCCATTACAATTTGGTCTTTGTCAAACTCGTTTAAGTCCTCTGCCTTTCGCACCTGAAGAACAAGAGTAACACTGATTAACGGAGCTCAGTATCGGGTGTTTTTTATACCGTGTCCCGACCCGCGCACGGGCCGTGGTTCACCTGCAGTTGTTTCGATCTGGTCATAACGTTTTGGCTCATCGGTGTACATATTCTACATTTTCAACATACTTAACATAAACATAATACGACACTTCATGAGTGTAAGATATGAAAGTAATCTATGATAGTAATAATCCCTTTGTGTCTATACTCTAATACTCTCCTCCAAAATAATTATCATTATTCCTTACTTAATCCCATTAGCCATCTAATCCTTTGTCGTATTTACTAAATTACAAGAATACTAAATATAAGAAACGCAGTATATACTAGCTTCACAAAATATTGAGAAACACAAATCATTGAAAATGTAAACTCTTCCCGTTACGTGTCCATATTACATACAGGTAGTTACCATTAATTTAATCATTAATATGGTTATCAGTTAGGTTTCCGTCACGACATTAGCTTTAATGCAAACGCTTTTATATATGAACTCTATATCTAAGGTTTTTGATTAATACAAACATGAAATCTTAAGACATATTTATGCGTTTTACACTTAACATGCAAATGCTATAATCTAATAGAAAGAAACTATTTTATTATTATTATTCTCACAGAACTTGGCTTTCATACTCATGAAATACATTTTCATCCATTTCTTATGATGGGCGCTGTCCCAATCAGCGAGCGATTCTCGATTCTTCCGTCAGTTAAACGACTCTCAACGCTGTCTCATCAGAAGGCGAATCTTGCTTAGGGTGGGACTCCCTGGATTTCTGTGTCGAAACTCGTGGTTTTCTTCACTCCTCACACTATCTCCTCTACTCTCTTCTTCTCCTCTCCTTGGGATCCCCCAGGGATTCTCTAAAACGAATCGCATTAGTGTAGCTGACACTACAATATGTGAGAGAATTTCAGTGAGGGACCCATCGCAAAGAATATGATGTTTGACATGGACCCGCACTGGACCAGCGTGGTAGATTATGGTCCATTTCCCTCAGCATGAATTTTTGAGGATGCTTCCATCCTGCAGTGGGTTGATAATGGCTGCACTTTACTTTTTTTTTACACTTGATATTTTACTACCACTATTATTCCCAGCGTCACATTCTGATGGTGAGATTCCCATTTTAAGTGGAGAGCTGTAGGTGTAATTCATCAGGAGCAGTATTAGATTAATATTGTACGGCCATAAGGCTCCTACATCCCCGACTGAGACATATCAGAAGCTCCATCAGTGACTGTAAGCAAACTGAACGCATTTCGGCTGCTGCTGTGTTTCAGTGCTGGGTCCATCGATGTTTTCAATATTTATTAATGATATTGATGAAGGTACATCAGGCTTAATGTCTAAGTTTGCATATGATTCAAAGGTTGGTAGGGAGGTGAACGACAGTCATCAGAGCTACTGCAACAAGATCTAGGAAAATTGGGTCAATGGGCTGAGAAATGGTAGTTTAACATTGGCAAATGCAAGGCGCTGCACATGGGGAGGAGTAACTCCAGAGTAACTTATCAATTTGCCAAAGTTATTGGCCGTTATTGGTTATTTGGCAAGTTACTAAGTTATTGGTACCTTATAAACTTGCCAAAGCTATTGGACACAACATTGTCTGTTCCAACCTCTCTCTCAAAACCAAATAATTCTATTATTCTTCAGCGAAAAATAAAGCTGACCTGCTAGCATCCACTATATCTTTCAACTCTTGTATTAATGATCTTCGTAAACTACCTTCCACCATTCCCAGTACACTCCATTCAATGAGATTCCCTTCTACTTCTCATTCTTGCTGTCTCTCTGAGAGTAATTCAGATTTTTTTTTTTAGCTAGTGCAGCATAAACTTCAGGCTTCCTTGCACCATTTGCTAATAATAATAATAATAATGTCTTCTGTGGTCTCCTGTCAAAAGAATGTCAGAAGAATTTTGATGCTAAGAATGCTCCAAGTCCTAATGGTATTTTTTCTCTTATTTATTCCAAAGGTGTTTTTATCTCTGCTTGGAAATTTGCTGATTTCCAGCCAATTTCTAAAATGGGGGACAAATCCATCCCATCCAATTATCGTTCCGTTGCACTTACTTCAACTCTTAGCATTAGTCGTGGCAAATGATACAAGGAAACTAACACAGTATCAGCCAAAAAAAAAACACTTTCCATAGCTGACAACTCTTAAACTATCTAGAAACCTTCCATGTGATCAACAATCGCCAGTATGGATTCCCTCAGTGTCGATCCACTGGTGATATTCTGACTTATGTAACCCATCTATGGACAAATTCAATGGAAAATTTTGGTGAAACTCAAGCAGTTGAGTTTCATCAAACTAGACACAATCTTGACATTTCAATGGCTTTTGATCGAATTTGGCACGAAAGTTTCTAACACTATTGTATAAACCACAGCTGTGATGAATACATTCTACGCCAATTTCAATATTTGTAGACGAATAAGAGAAATTTATCTCAATATGATACGTAGAACTTCCTATAATACTCTCCAAAATTTCTGGAGAGTATCACGCAGAAGTGTTCCACTTATCATATTGAGGTAAATTTCTCTTATTCTTCTACTTTGATTTGGTTTGGTTTTTTTTTTTTTTTTTAGGGGCATTAGCAACTAAGGCCATATTGCTCCGGGGATATGCGGTGGTCACTCCCTGACCTTTCCGCATCCTCCGTATTTGGTGGTGACGGGCTCGAACCCCGGCCTAATCAAGAAGCGTGTGCTACGCACTACTGCTCTTTCCCACCTGGCTGCGGAGGCGCCTTATTCTTCTACAAAGGTCTTCTAAGTAAGTTTCCATCTTTTGGTTTGGCAACTGTTTTTTTCTAATTGGGTATACAGTTTTCTCTCTAACTGCTCACTGAGGGTGATAGTAGATGTCTCCCTCTTTTCTAACTTCTTCAGTAATGCTGGTGTTTCCCAAGGCTCAGTTCTTTCTCCCATTCTTTTCCTCTTGTACACTGGTGTGCAAAATTTAAAGACCAGTCAGGTTTTTACCTGTAGCTTCTCATAGGAGTGGCTTGGATATGGGAAAAGCATACCAAAGAAACTTTGTGAGGTACAGAAATGATGAAAGAAACAACTCCGCAACACCGGAAACAAAACGATACAGAGGGATTTTATTCAAAAATGGCAAAATAGCACTGGCTGCCATGATACAGATGCATCACTGCCAAAGATGGAACAAAGGAAAGAGGTGGTCCTCAGTAGGAGATATGGCCACCCTTAATGTTGATGCAGGCTTGGCTTTGCACAGCCTGTCCGTACTTAGAACAACGTTGTTGATAGGTTCTTGCGGTAACATCGTCCATTCCTCTGTCAGCGCCATCTTCAGCTGGTGAACCTTTTCTGGTGGGTGTGGACGTGCCGCTAGGCGTCTCCCCAGAGCGTCCCATATATGTTCCATGGGATTTAGATCGGAAGAAAGGGCAGGCCAATCCATACGAACAATGTTCTCACTTTCCAAAAGCATATTACAGCTGCAGTGCGATGAAGTGTTGCGTTATCATCCATAAACCCGAACTCGGGGCCAATGGCACCTCGGAACAGACGCACATGGGAAAGAATTACCTCAGTACAGTAGCGTACACTGGTTACAGTACCGCCTTCCAGTATCTGGAGATGTGTACGTCCATCCAAGATAACGCCACGCCAGACGAGAACACCTCGACCGCCATATCGATCCCTTTCAGTGATTTTTGCGGGGTGATACCGTGCGCCAACCTCTTGCCAGATTAGCTGACATCCAGAATCGCTGCTGAGACCTAATCTACTCTCATCAGTAAAGAGTACCTTAAGTAAAGATTTTGTGATTGTAACCTTTAGAAATAGTGTTGGTCCTTAAGCTTTGCACATCAGTGTATACATATATTTATATGATGTGAAATTGTTCTTTGCATCTGGTTCCTCTGTAACACCATCATAGTAACTTCTCAGAAGAATGATTGGTGAATTAAAGACAGTGGTTCTCAAACTTTTATCTCTACTGGACACACAACATATTACGGGAAGGGAAGGCAGGTATTACAATCACAAAAACACAAGAAAGTGAATATTTTTATAAAGAGAAAAACAAAACAAATTGATACTGAACTGAAATATCTTAAAATATCTTTTAACATCGTCTCTTTGGCACTGCCACACTATTAAAGGATAATAAACAAATGCGGTTTTCCTTAATGCTAAAAAAAATATAAAATTCCTCATCCAATTCAGTTTAACAATACCGTACAATTGTAAGTTTTTAACTTCTTTGTAAGTGAAAGTTTAAGTAATTCTACTTCATCAAAATTAAAATAAGAGCAATTAGGCCTGACCAATTTTCATGTGATAAAATGCTTGAAATCGATTGTAGACTCCTTTGATTCTTATGTGGCATCCTGTAGTATCAACAAAATACTTTTTTATTTATGTGCTAATTAATTATTACCAGAAATTTACACAGAATAGAAGATTATAAAATGTAAAGCATTTTTGCACACGTCCAGCACTGTCAAATCAATGGTAGTGAACACCTGGAAATATGTTGCATGAATCCTTTGGGCTGCTATAGCTGAGTAGTCAAGTCCAAAGGATACAGAAATGGATGCATTAGAATGACTGTAGTTTAAGCTCACATGACTACTAAATACAGTGATGTTATTGTAGTCTCTCTACTTTGAAACTCTTCTGACCTTATTTAGTCATCTCAGACAAAAAACTTATTTATCAGAGCACTCATCAGCACGGTGATAAATAAGTTTGAGAACCACCACTCTAAAAAAATCAAACATTGGAATATGATGGAGAAAGCTGCAAACCATACTGCTGAGAAACAAGATGCAATGATGAAAGTAAACTAAGATAGATGAGTGATTATACACTTACCACAATATTTTGGTAGTCAAATAAATTTCTAATTTAACTAGAGGGAATCAAAATATAATGACATCACCAAACAAAACTCACCATGCATACAAATGCCAATTATCTCATATTTTAACTTTCCATTTATAAATAATTTATAAATAAGTTTTGTTTAGTAAATATAATTTTTAAAAAGCATTACAAAAAAAAAAAAAAAATTCATTATCTTAGCATTAGCATCAAATGATTTCCCTTTAAGAAACGCCCATACTGTGTTTGCCTCATTATTATTATTATTATTATTATTATTATTAGTAGTAGTAGTAGTAGTACCCATACAGTGCATAGAAGTCTGAGGCTTATGCTGCACCAGCTAAAATAAATTTCCGAGTTACCCTGAGAGAGAGAGAGAGAGAGAGAGAGAGAGAGAAGTAGAATCTCCAAGAAAGAGGAGAACGATGATATCCAGCTCAGAACCCTGGGTGTGCCAAGCCCATATCATGGCTTTACTCTTGTCAAGATGATTTTGAAACACTTCTTTAACTATTGATTTAATCATTTTTGTACAAATTTACTTATTTACTTAAACTTAAGCCCGGTTACACTTATTGGTCTGTACTTAACCACTTCATCCTTGAACCGTCCTTGTGAATAGAACAAGTTTTCAGAAGGTGAAGAATCATCCTTCTCAATTCCGTTGGTGACTGACTTGGTGTTCATCACCCCTGGCTGCTGAAACGCCAATTGCACATAAAATGCTACATACAATCGGCCGGTTTTGGCTCTTGCGAACCTAGACAACTCAGCGGCAAATCGATCCGCAAAAGCTTATGTACACTGACATTGACACTGACCCTGCTCAATCCAAGGATACACTCGTTATTAAAGTTTTAACCGATTCTTTTACGGTTTATTCCTTAATATAATCGGAGAGGTTGCACGTGAATTGTTTACTTTTAGCTGCCGAAATTCATCTTCTGCCTAATTTTCTGAAATAAAGTAAATTCCCAAACTGTAGTAGATGAAAAAAAAAAAAAAAAAAAAAACTGTCACGTTAAGGTCACTTGAGAACTAACTTATATGCCCACATATACAAAATTTGTATTATGCCCATAAAGTACATGCGTTCTCTGGTATATTTGCCTCTTTTGACGGATGAAACAGCTGAGTTTCTTGAGAAACCTTGCTATCTGCACCTGCGATACTAACTCAGCCACGGAGTGAAAAAAAACAACAAAACAATACAAGTTGTTGTTGTTGTTGGGTTTTAGGAGCATATTGCTCAGTCCATATTCTTTGTTGAATTTAACGTGTTCTGTGGTCGATTTTCTGCTTGTGGATGTAAAACCACAGTTTCCAGAACGAAAAACCATGCTACCCTCGCATGAGACCGACTAACTCAGCCACGTTGTGAAAAAAGGCCAATAAAAATTCGTATCGTCATCGACGGGACTCTAACTCAGGTCTTTTCCATCCACTGTGGGGAGGACGGCGATTCTACCAACTTTGCTTCCCCCGAGAGCGCCATGCAAGTTCCCGGGTCATTGCTAGTATTCGAACCCGGGCCTTTCCCTCCCGGTGTGGGAAGTTGTTATTATAGGATTTTAGGTTCATCAGCAATTTAGGCCATACATTGGGGTATATATGACTGTAAATTTGCTGTTTTACTGGAAGAAATACCTGGGTTTCCTGTAAATTAAACCATTCCACTCTCGCCTGAGACCCACTAACTCAGCCACGTTGTGGAAAAAGCCCATAAAAATTCTTCGCTTCATTGACAGGGTTCGCTCAGGTCATTTCCACCTGGCGTGGAGAGGACAGTGATTATAGTCACTTTGCTACTAGAGCAGATAATCTATATTAGATGGACTTCAATTCTGTCTCTAAAAACTACTCTTTGTGAATGTACACAGTAGATGTAAAATGTTTTGGTTTATCATTAATTTTCATATGCCACTTATATTCAGTGGACCAATTGATTCATCCCTTTCCTTCCAGCATTCAAAGACTTCGTTGAAGCGTTCCTTTACCGTTTAGCCAAATATTGCTGCAAATCTGCATATTTCATGAATAACCTGATTAAACAATAGTGCTTTTCTTATTTTAGGAGTCTGTATCTCCTTCAGTTTATAATCATTTCGTTCACTTTTTTTCTGCCACTAAGCTCCTCGGTTCATCTAATCTTGAACAATACCTGACACTTCATATAAATACATTCCATTTGGCAGTTACATTTTATGTTAACATGAGGGTGTCCAACTGTAATGAGATTAAAGAACATCTTCGCCCATATAATCCCCTTTGTGAAAACAAAATCAAAACAAAAACAAAAGCATAATGATTCCCTGGAACATAGTATTCCAGGGAATCATTATGCTTTAATCATCATGCAACGGTAAAAAATTCACATTATTATGATCACATTATTATTATGATTAAAGGGTTTGGGCTATAGCTCTTTTAGCTCGAACTTGCGACCGTCTTTGATCACTACTACCTAGAGGTTCCTCTTTTCAAAGACTCTTAATACATGGTGAATCACTGATGATAATCAGGTCAAGAATGTTGTTTTCTTTTGTTGCCTCTCCAGCATGTTGATTTAAAAAGCAGTCATACCGAATAATTTATCGAAAGTTGAAACCCCTCATGATATGACATTCTAATTTGTTAGCTCATTGTATTTGTTTGTGGAGTTGTTCATTTTATCCCAGTCTTTTTACCTATAACAAACTCTTACCCTCATTTTTGTTTTTCTGCAGGATTTATTTCACATTAGATTGAGTAAATGTTATACTGGTAATTTGTGGCTACTACTTGTAGAGTTTATTTGCTCCCTGACCAAAAGCATTACTCCTCTCCCTTCCTGTGATACCTGTCCTTTCTGCTGCCCCTTCTCTTCTGAAGCCCATCTTCGCCAGTGAGCATTAGATACACATCGTAATCACCATATTCAAATTCTGCATAATTGATAACAGAGTGATACCATGTTTCTATTAGACCCGTGATGTCAGTATGTCGATGAAAAACCTTACCTGTGATGTCAGATGACTTAATCAGAACTTCAGACTAGTCAAATTTATTTACTATACATCAAACATTATCATATAAGCAAGTAAATTTGACCTGGGTTTAGTAACTCTGCGGTGCGACCCCTTGTGTGTTATGTAGACATGTATAGTATCTTCTGTATAGTATCTTCTGTATAGCGGCTCCAGGAACATAAGTTCATCTCCGCCCTGTTACTCTGTGATGATACAAAACTCTGTAGAGCGGCCAGAAACGTGTAGTGTTATGTTTGTGTATATTGTGTGTTGTTTAGTTGTTTCTGGCCTCTTTGCCACCGGGCAGGCGATCTCCTGGAAGGCGTGCCAGGAGATCGCCCGTCTGCACCACAAGGAGGTGGGCCACTAGATGTGTCCTTAGCCAAGTGGAGATAGACCATTAAAATATTTGTCTGCCCTGAAGAGGGCGAAGTCCTGCACCCACCCGAGATAGTTCTATACCAGTGGGTGCCAGCAAATCCCGTACCCACAGCTACCCAAACTTAGGGTACCAGCCTAGAGGGAAAAATTAATAAATAAAATCATAATTAAAAAAAGTTAGTTAAAAAAAACAAACAAGTAAAATAAAATAAACTTAAGATAAAAATTTATAGAGAAGAATTGATAATTCTTCTCTTCTTAATAAATCTCTATAAAAATTTACAGATATTTATTAAGAAGAGTAGGAAAAAATAAATAAATAAAGAAAAATAAATGAAAATAAAATAAAACAGTATTAAAAAAAAAGTAAAATAAAATTAAAAAAATATATATATACAGATACAAAGAAAAAAAAGGTAAAAAAAGGAAATTGCTAATAAAATAAATAAAAAAAAATGATGGTGAAGTAAAATTATATAAAATAAAATAAGATAAATAAAAAAAAAAAAAAAAACAGTTGCCCAGACTTCTATTTTCTCTAGCCGGTACGGCTAAAGAAAATAGAAGAAAAAAAAAATTACACAAAAGTAAAAATAAAATATATTAAAAAATAAATAAATAAAATAAAAAAAGAAGAGAAAAAAAAAGAAAAGAGAAACAAAAAATAAATATAAATAAATTTAAAAGAAAAAAAATAAGTAAAATAGATTAAAAAAAATAAAAATGAATTGTCTAAGATTGGACAAATCCCGCACCCACTGAAGGCAGTACAATACCAGTGGGTGCCAGCAATCCTCGGGTTGCCCAGGCCTGAGGGGATAAAAGTAAAAAAACAAATAAATAAAAATAATAAAAAAAAAAACCAAACAAACTGGATATATATGATCTTCTAAGAGCTATTCAAGGTGACAATATTTTATCTTTGGAAGACACCGCTCACTGTTGAGGCTGACATTATTGAAGGTGCTGGAGGCACCGTAGGAGGTGAAGCTGAAGCAGTATTGGCCAACAGAAGTTTTCTTCTAGCAAATAAATCAGAATCAAATTGTTGTAGGATTCTGAGATGTGAGGCAGATTCTACTATATGTTTTTCGTTGCCAGGTGAGAAGGTGTTTATACAGTCTTGTAGGGATTTCCGTAGGTCAGCATAAAGAGGGCAGTGATAGAGCAGGTGGTTCTAGTCTTCCAGTTGGAGACAAAGGCAGGAATCGGTATTGCTTATTCTCAACTGAAAGAGTTTGGAGTTGAATGTTAGTAGGCAAAATAAAATTTAATCCCCTAAATTTTGAATAATGATAAAAGTTAACCAATCAGAAGAAATGTCAAAAAAAATTTTGGTGCCCTCCTGAACTTCCCATTTAATTGCTAACCCTGTGTAGATTTTCATCAAGCATTGTAATCTCCGACCTCCTGCTTTTCAGGCGACTGCATGTCAATATGTCAATATATCATTGTGCTACCATAATGGTATCGTCACCGTCTTCCCAACGCCGGATGGAAAAGGACCGGGTTTGATTCCCGTTGATGACGCGAGAAACTTCATTGCGCTTTTTGGACTCCGTGGCTGAGTTTTCCGGTCTCAGCCGTAGATAGAAAAGTTCCCTCCACCAGAAACTGGGGCTTTTTCGTTCAGAACAACAGGCAAATCGACCAGAGAAGACACGCAATTTATAGCCACAAATACGGATATATGTAAAAAATTACCGGGTGACCCTAATATGATATATATATATATGTATATATATATTTGCCTGTCAATATAATCGTAATAAAATCACGCCATCCGCATTGGCATCCTCCCGCCAATTCAGATTCAAATGCCGAACTTGCACGGAATATGCTCTTCAGTACCTCATCTCTATGGTCAAAAACAGTCCTGACAAATAACCCCTGGTCATCACATTGGGTTTGGCTGGTGCTTTTGATCGCCTGTGATGGCCAAGCATCCTCAGGAGGCTTAGAAACGGAAAACTCCTATTAACTTTCACAGATGTATTTCCTCATACCTCAGCCAGCGGAAGAGCAACACCACTGACAAGTTCCAGCAGTCTCCAGTCCGGTCACCCGGGTTTGTCCTCAGAGTTTGGTCCTTGGACCATCATTCTGGTCCATCATCTTCGACGAATTCCGAGAAGTGTACCTCGAGTGTGTCTGCGGCTCTGGCCTCTGCAGACGACCTGGCCTTGGTTGTCCATGCTTGTTCTAGAGTTCAGTTGCCAATCTGGCCCTCACAAAGCTCTAAAGCTGGGCCTTTAGAGCTTTGTTACCATTCGATATGAAACTGACATTTTACCTGCATCTCGTTCATGTCGCAACCAAAATTAGGAAATACATGGCACTGATTACAACAATTAGTAGAGCAGACTGTAGCCTTAAACGAAGGGCACTTGCACTAATATATGGACCCATATTCTTGCCAATTATCCGCTACGGTGAGGCAGTGTGGTGTACTAGAACCTACATCCAGAGAAAAAGAACTAAGTTGGATTTCATTTAGGGAGCTATGCTGCTCACAGTTATTATAGCCTGCTGCATTAGTACGCCAATCAGGATAGGATTACCCATTAAGGCAACGAGGCACGTGACTAGGGGCCCCAGGCTTGGAGGATCCCCAAGCCAAGACATTTTCCTATAGTGTTCTAAAATAGATTAATGTTTTCAGTAAACATCATAAAAATCTTGATTATTTTAAGCGAAAATTTTTTCAACACAATTATTACGTTTTAATACGTATTTTGAACAGCGCGGACTATCCACGCTTTAAATAATGCTGCAATACCAATGGCTGTAATGAGCCAAGAGCGATTAAGTGCCTTATCCTTAATTTCCATTGAACACGAGTTTACCGGAAAAATAAACTTTGAAGACTTAATCAATAAATTCGAGAATTATAAAATTCGCAAAGTAAATTTGTAAAAACGACATAAAAATTATTCATTAAACTAAAAAGTTTTATTATTTATCATCCTTTAACCCTTTAACAGGTAGAAAAATCCAGAAGTTCAAAAAATTCAAAAGTACAAAATTTCATTTGTTTGCCACCTAACTTTTATTTATTTATTTTTTTATTATTTTTGGGCCCCCCACATATAATTTGCCTAGGGGCCCCAACTGTCCTTAATCCGCCACTGACGCCAGTCCTTCAAGTCTAGGCTGGATATCTACTCTTTTATCTAGAGGCAGTCAAGAGAGACCTATTTCAAAGATTAAAGGAAGGGATTCCCTCTGAGATTCTCGACATCGATCTTAATATAGCCAACAATCTTAATATAGCCTTAATATATCCAAAAAGAGAGAGAAAACACACAGTTGACAAAATCATCGAAATTGGGCAAAGCTCATGGAATAACACCAGCAAAGGAGCTATTACCAAACTATTCCTACCTTCTGTTGCCCACATATACCCAAATTCGTTTCCGTGGTTTTCATCGTACCTCCAAGTAGCATTATTACTTATTGGCCATGGTCCCTTCATGAAAAAAATGAACATATCTGGGCATCGAACAAAACCCACTTTGCACACATGAACAACCCAAAAGCTGGGAGTATCTAATGCACTACCATCCTCATTATGAGGATTACAGCAAAAGACTGATTACAAAAACACAGGAAACCTACACCACTAGGAACATTTATTACTGCAAGATGAGCTTTGCTATCATGCCCTTGCCGAGTATGCTCAATCAACGTTCCAAGATATGAAGTTTTCTGAGCAGTGAAGACACCATGAGCTATCTTGCGATCTTCAAGAGTAGCTCACGGTGTCTTGTAAATGATATACAGGAATTTTGCTAGCAGGGACAGGGATGTGATTATCCTATTATACAAGGCAATGGTCAGGCCACACCTAGAGTATTATGTACTGGTCTGGAGGCCGATGTAGAGTTGCTAGAACGAGTACAAAAAAGGGCAACAAGATTGGTGAGGGGAACAAAGGGGTGCTCTTACGAAGAAAGGCTTAAGTTCTGCAAATTGCAGCGCTTGGAGAGTAGGTACCTGCGAGGTGATCTGATGGAGATGTATAAAGCCTTGAATGGGTTGCGCAAGCTGAATGCTGATGGGATTCTTCCTCTTGCTCAGATTAAGAACCTGAGCGATAACAGATTCAAATTGAGGAAAGACAGTTGTAGAATGGATGTGCGGAAATTTGTCCTTAGTCCGCGGTAGTTGATTGGTGGAACAGACTTCCATATTTTGTTGTGGAAGTTGATAGCTTAAATAAATTTAAGGCTGAGCTGGACAGGCATTTGGAACAAATGGAGAGGTGAAATGGGAGGGTTTTTTTTTTTTTTTTTTTTTTTTTTTTTGGCTGATGGTGCATAAGCTTGCTTTCTTGCATCTTATGCCTCTACTAATGCTAATGAACAACGGTACACGATACTACACTCCACAATATCCATACACTTTTAAATCTTTGGCCCTTACAGCGTACCGTTAACACATGACTCTAACGCAAAACGTCACATGCACACACTTTTCTGACATTTACAGAGTTCTGTCTACTTCACATGAGTACAAATGGCGTAGTTGTGGGAATCCCCAGTGGCGCCCTCCCCCAAACACTACACCACTATGCGCTCAATATAGCAGCTTATGAGTATCATCAAATTAGTCCATATCATTATCATTATTTTAAGGTTGAGCGGGACAGGTATTTGGAACGAACCGAGGGGTGAAATGGGAGCATTTTTTTTTTTTTTTTTGGCTGATGCTGCATAAGCTTGCTTTCTTGCATCATATGCCTCTACTAATGCTAATTATCATTATTATCATTAGGTACCAGCCAAAAAAAAAATTCTAAGTTACCATAAGAGAGAGAGAGAGAGAGAGAGAGAGAGAGAGAGAGAGGAATCACCAAGGAAGAGAAGAATGACGATATCCAGCTCAAGACCCTGGGTGTGCCAAGCCCATACTCACCAGATGCGAGCCCCTGGGGTTATATTATTATTATTATTATTATTATTATTATTATTAGCCGTATGGTGCAAGGAACCTGAGGCTTATGCTGCACCAGCCAAAAAAAAATAATGACATATTAGGTAAAATGATTTTATATAAAGAACGAAGGCGTAGACAAAGAAATGATACTTCATCCTCTATGTCCAGCTTACAATTAGTTATATGAGAGTATTTTTTTTATTTAAATCGTATTCGCTTGATTATTATTATTATTACAGCATAAAATACGACGCTTGTAGCGACACCATCAAGGAAAGTGACGTCATATGATTGTGAGGTCGCCATATTCGGCCAATGCTAACAAATAGTGCGTCTGACAGATGAAAGTTGGTGCTGTGGTGTGAAATTTACTTATGTGTCGGTAGCTGCACGAATATCTAAGGAGTGATAATCATGACAATTTTACCTAAGAAGAAAAGCTCGCAACAAAAAACAGAAGGAGAAAATTCCGACACAAACACTCATTCGCATTCGTATCATGGCGACCGTCATGGACATCAACCTCATTCTCAGGAAGGTCGAGAACGATTTAATTTTCCTTCAAGAAATTCTCCTCCAAGGTGGCCTCCCCCTCCTACACGAGACGAAAAGCGACCAGCACTCTCTTCTAATTCTACTTATGACGATTATGAGAATCCAGATAATGGTCCTAGTCATTCCAAACGACGCCATCGGGCGTCGCCTCATCGAAATTCTCGCAAATCGCATTCTCACACACACTCTGGACATGGCCACAGAACAAACGCTACAGCAACCTTTCAGAGTCCTGGCACCTCTCAAAGTGCCCATAGTCCTTCACAAGAAAGGCCAAATAATACTGTTCAGGTAAAGGTAGGGGAAGATCCTGAGGAAGATCCCTCAGCATATAATAGTGGGGACGAATACGATAGGCCTGTGGAGATGTGGACAGAAGAGGAAATTGAGGAGGTAATTTAAGGCCTCAGCTGGCAATGTTTAGACGCCGATATAAAAGAGAAGTTAAAAATTGCAAATTGATTTAACTACTGTTCATAAGAGCCAAAATAAGCGAAATGTATACGTGTATTTTGGCATTGGCTATATAATGTGTTATTATTGCGAAATTGTTTACATATACAAGGATGCAAAACAGTGATACAATATAACACCTTACCGAATTGGATATGATTTTTTTTTTCGCATCCATTTAAATTAGTTGATAAACAAAAAAATGTAAACAATGTTTGATGTACTGGCAGAAAAACTTGTTTAACACTTAAATACATTTAATTAATTGGATGGTAAAAGCAAAATTTGTTATTTTTATTTTAATTAGGCATATGCCCAGTACTGGGGCAGATAAAAGTAGATAGAATGCGTTTTTTTTTTTTTTATGTTTATATCAATGTTTGTGCTCTCTAACCAGCTGATTTCAATCAGGAACTAAATATAACCTGATGCACTGGCACAAAATTTAAAAACTTGGGGATATTTTAACCCTTTTCAGTGGGCATTTTTCTAATTTTTAATAGAGAAATGAAGAGGGAAAAACTAATTTTCTGCTGCTTTAGTGTTACAGCTGAATAAACAGATTACTGTAAAGTGCAAAAGAGATTAAAAAAAAAATTAATTACTCCACCTGAGTGCTACTATTAATTAGCCACATAATGCACAGTCCATCAATAGGTTTTGTTTGCTGTTGCATTTTTTTACGTAATATACAGGCTTGGGATGTGGAAGAACATACAGGTTTGGCATGTAGGTATAACATGTAGAAGATAATTTCTGTTTTGTTGGGTTGGAGTGGAAGGAGGGTATTTCCTATTGTTTGAAGCAAGCATTGAAATATATTATTCTCTCAAACTGTCATAAGTAAGTTTGCATTAAGTTATCGTAATGTTTATTGATATTAATTTCTTTTCCTTTTTTTGCTGTCGTGAAAAATGTGAAGTATATATAGAAATAGAACTTGCACATGTGAACATTCTCTTAAACAGTACTGAAAAAAAAATTGAAAATGGTTATGTATACTTTATTGCTAAAATGATTGCATCCTACTGATGTAGGCATGACTTAGTTGGTCAACTCAGAGATACAGTAGTAAATGCATTTGAGTTGAAAGTGGTTCAATCCTCCATGACTGCTAAATATGGCAATGTTCTTTTTTATCCATCTTGTAAATTTCCCTGACCCAATTTGGCTGGCCCTGTGTAATACATAAAAGTAAACTTCTATATTTACTTGAATTTTTTTTTTTTTTTTTTTGGTCTCTGCTGATATCAAAGTTTCACACTCATTGCGTATTTACCAGTGCTTTTACATTTTTATTTTAAAATTTTTTATAGCTTATTTTTTCTGCCAAGGGACTATCATTTTCAAGAATTTATCATAAAGTGGAGAATGTTAAATGATACTTAGTGTGAAATGACAGAAATTTGACTATTCATGAAACAACATCAAAGAGGTTTGGCAAAATGTAAGGCTATTTTAAAGGAAGATTTGGGAATGAGAGTGCATCTGCACAATGAACTTGCCCATACCACCCAGCATAAGCAGTTTTTTTCTTAAAAAAAAAAAAAGTATTCCACAAGTGAGACAGTCTTCATACTCATTAAATATGTACCCTAAACTTGAACCAGGAAAGGCAAAAGATTTGAGGTTGGGCAGATTGTTTTATTGTTGGAAACTGGTGAAATAATGAACACTTGAACCTGTGTGAAATGTTATCTACCTTTAATTTATTAAAGAATTACAGATTGATCTCAGATGTTGTTCTGTGGGAACTTCCTGTACCAATTCAGATAATATATAAAGACAGCATAACTAATAAATTTTGGTGACTTCATCTATACAGAGTTAATTTTAATAGACATTTCTTACTGTTACTATTTATCCTTTAGTAATTACATGTATAATAGATTTGAGTTAGTCAATAGATAGCTATTAGTAAACAACAGTTAATAATTTAGTTAATAAGATTAATAAAATTAAACTTAAGTAAATAGATGGCCATGAATACTTACATTCCTCTAATGCTTTCCTTATGACTGCTTCAGCCTCACATACCAAGACAGTGGTATGCAATTAATTGTATTTTTATGTTCTATACTGTACTCAATTTTTTTTAATCAAAGCTCTGGTTAAAGTCTCCTGGGGCCAATTGCACTTTGTACCCAAGGGTTATTCAGAGAGAGAGAATAGGGGCTTGGGTAGGATTAGACACTTGTTTGGCAGCTAATCTTCATGAGTATTTTAATTGTGTGGATGGGTTCAAGATTACCATTAGGAAGGGCGATGGAAGGAGTTTGTTTTTCAAGGTATAATTGTTATGATTTCTGTTTTTTTATTTTCCTTTAATACTTAGCTCTTGAAAACTTGCATGTTTATTTCAGTTAATATTGTTGGTTATGCCAAGATTCTTTGTATAGTATGCATTTTCTGTATCTATGTTTTTCAGTGGTTAGTAGTAGTGGCACTTGATGCAAGAAAGCAAGTGTAGGAGCTTATGCAGCATCAGCAAAAAAAAAAAAAAAAAAATCACACCATACCCTCCAAATAGAGGTATTCTTGAAATTCCATTGGTGATCCTCACTCCAGGTGTGGAATGCAGGATCTGATTTTGTTATTAGGCTGTGGACTCAATCATATTTACATTCTTTAATTCTTTTGAATAATCTGTACTGGCTTCCCCAGTATATGATTTTTGGCAATCGTTGCATTGTAAATTATACACTGGGTGTTTATAAAGGGTCTTTGTCAGGGGAAGGGGTGGGGATTATATCATATTTTTAATGGTGCAAGATTTTTTAATTCTGGTCCACAACCCATATGTTGTTTGATCTGTTCACTAATTTTAGGGATGGTAATATATTTTTTTGCTTTTTTTATGGTGCTTTGTCAGATTAGTGTGTCGAAATGTCCCTCTTTTGCTGTTTTGTTTTCATTATGACTTTTTGTTGGTATCTGTTTCTAAATATTTGGGAAATTTTCATAATTTCTTTTTTAAGTGCTTGATCTCTGCCTATCTAGAAAGCTCTAAGAACTTTTAAGTCCACGAAGAATTTTGTGTCCATAAGGTGATTTAATTTCTTTAAGAAATTAGAGGCAGATTACACTCCACGTAGGTTGAAATGCTTATTATTTTACTAATTTCCATTTGTTGACATACCTGCACACCATGCTGCTAAAAGAAAATTTAGAAATGGATACCAACAAAATTGGTATCCATTATATTGTGAAAACAGCTTTTTAGCAGTTCTGAAAATTAAATTGGGCTTAATAGGTGCTTCAAGGAATTGCAGGAACAGTGGAATAAACATGTGCTGAGGAAGCTCTTTGAAGAGGTAGCAACTTCCCAATTGTTTAAGTTAGTTTTGTTGGATTTATCCTTACTAGGATGAAATAATTTTAAAGAGCATTTATACCATATTGCTTACTAGGATGAAATAATTTTAAAGAGCATTTATACCATATTGTATTGATAAGTAGTGAAGGATGCAAGGAAATAAGTCTTATACAGCATCACCCAAGACAAAAAAAACCATCCTCCATCCCCTCTAATAATTTAATTCTTCCTTAAATCATATACTACATCTACATCTATGCACACTACACTTTCCACAACATCAAATGGAGGTTGGAGTCTTGTATGTTATCCTTCTGCCAGTGTAAGTTGCATCCAAGCCTGACATTAATTATAGTCTGATGAATTCTAGTTACTGTCTTCCTAATCTAATATTAAAAATAGCAAGAGCTTTACAAGAATCAGCCAAAAAAAAAAAAAAAAAACACCTCCCATTCACTCCAAAAGTTTGTTCAGTTCTTCCTTGAATTTATTTAAGCTACCACGTTCCACAATGAACAGATGGAAGTTTGATCCAGCAATCAACCACTCACTGGCTAAAGGCAAATTTCTGCATATCTATACTGTAACTGTCTTTCCTCAATTTGAATTTATGTCCCATCAAGTGCGAAATATGAGCAAGAGGAAGTCTTCCATCAGCATTGAGCTTGCTTAAACCATTCAAAGACTTATACACCTCAATCAGATTGCCTTGCAGGTGCCTAGTCTTCAGATGCTGCAATTTGCACATCTTAAGCTAAGAGCATCACTCTGTTCCCCTCACTACTCATTGTCCTTCTCCGTATTTATTTCAGCTGCTCTATATCCTTTCTAAAATGAGGCTTCCAGAACTGTATGCAGTACTCAAGGTGTGGCCTGACCATTGCCCTGTACAAATGGATAATCACCTCCTTATCCTTGCTAGCCAAGTTTTTGTATATCATTGACAAATGATATACCCCATGAGCTGCCCTCGCAGCATGTCTGCACTGCTCATAGAATTTCATATCTGACTACACAATCACCCCACATCTTTTTCATTCTCCACTAAACTGAGTATAGTACTGCACAATTTCTACGTTACTCTGGGGCAGGGATTCTCAACAGGGGGCAATATTGCCCTCCCATAAGGGGGAAAATTGGTTTTTGGGAGGCAAAAAAAATCATGGATATTACAATGGCTTGTGGTCCTCAAGTTCAACCCTACCCAATGACATCTTATTCCTTAATATTTAATTTCTGTCATTGGGTTTTCTTTTCTCCCTGAGACAACTGATTTTTAACATATAGGTATATTATATTAGGAGTGAGTGAGGAATTTTGATAAAAGGAAGATAGTGGACGTGATTTAACTCAACCACCTTTGCTTTTCATAGGCATTAAATGCCTAACTAAGTGCTTTCAGAGGTAATGTCTCCAAAATTCTTGCCATTTGCACCTTTCTGACAGCTGCAACCTTGGCGGTGGCATTGTGGGCGTGGTTTCTGTATTCTTTTGTTTCCTTGGTCAATATATGAGGCATGGATGGGATGAAGAAATGTTTGTCTATTGTGACCATTAGTATTGATTTATTGTTTCCTTGAGAAAGTTGTTTATTTTTGATGCACAGTGCTTTTGTGAGTGACATCGGCTATAAGAGTTAAATAAAAATTGTTTATATTTTATTATTTAATTCTTTAGTTATTCAAGCTATCATCAGTCATGTCAAGTGCCAGAAAGAAAAAGTATCAACAGTATCTGGATGTGAATATCTAGCTTATGGTTTTATTAAAAGCCCATTTGACTCAAGACAGCCTATGCATTTTATATGTAATAGCTCTTTTTCAAATGAGGCAATGAAATGATCAAGGTGTTTAGATCACTTAAAAAGGAAACATCCTGATAAGTTTGGTAAACATATTGAATATTTTAAAAATTTAAAACAGAATTTTGAGCAACGTAACACTGTTACTTACTTATTTAAGAAAAACACACAAACAAATGATGATGGAATGATTATATCTTATAAAATTGCAGAAATGCAAAAACTGGTAGTGCTCATACAGTTGCTGAGACTGTAATTGAAACAATGATGCATCAAAATCCTTCCAGTATTTTAAAAGCATTGCCATTGAGCAACGATTCAGTTTGAAGACTAATTGATGAGATGGCAGTTAACATTGAAGAGCAGCTAATTGACAAACTGAAAACAAGAAAATATTTTATTCAGATTGATGAATCAACAGTTACTGACAATAAGGCCCTTCTAATGGCATATGTTTGCTATTTCGATGATGATTATAAACTGCAAGAAGAGATGTTTGTAAAATCTTTAGAAACTGACTATACTGGAGCATCCATTTTGGCTGCTGTAAAAACATGGTTTGATTAAAAAAAAAAAAAACAAGTACCTTAAGAAAATTAGGTATTCTGTGCCACTGATGGTGCTACTCTATTGTTGGAAGACAGTTTATAGCCCGCCTAAAGGAAATATGTCCCAGTGTTCTTGCAATACACTGCATTCTGCACCATCATCTGATTGCAAAAACTGTTAGTTCAGTTCTTTATCAGTCTCTCAGTGTAGTTATTAAAACCATCAATAAAATGAAGTCACATAGCAAATATGATCTCCTTTTCAGAAAATTTTGTGTTGATAACGAAGAACAGTATGTAAGGCTTCTTTTACATACAGAAGTCAGATGGCTTTCTAACGCAAACTGTCCAACAAGATTTGTAAACCTTTTTTGATATGACAATTAGTTTTTTAGAAAGCGAAGAAGACAGATTTAGCAAACACAAAAACAACATATACTATGTGGCTTGCATTTTTTGAAAATTTAATGAAGTATCACTTCAAGGGAAATTAATTATGCTGATAGACTGCAAAATGCATATTAAAAGCCTTCACTGAAAAACTGGAAATATTTGAAAGCAATTTAATGAGGAAAACAACAACTCAGCAGGAGTTAGCTGAAACCTATGAATCTCTCACCAAGAATGATCTAAGAATTATTCAGATCATTTGTGTTCTTTAAAAGGTGAAATTAAAAATAGATTTTCAGCTTTATTGTCTTTTGAAGTGAAGCCATGGATAATATAAATTTGAAAAAGGTGGAATGGTTGAGTTGTGGGGATCAAAAACAACTGAACTCCTTTATCCAACAATGTGGTCTGAAATGGCCAAAGTACTTGTTTTCCAACAACTTATATGGTTGAAAGTGGTTTTAGTTCAGTAAATAAAATATTAACAAAGGAAAGAAACAGAATTGATGTGTTCAAGAGGAGACAGAACTAAACTTACTAACATCACACCCAACATTGAACTTTTAGCAAAGAAACATCTGGCTCATTGAATAAAAGAAGTATAAAGTATTTTTTTGTTTTAAAGTTTTATGGGGGGGCGATTAGGAAAAAAAATTGTGTAAAAAAAACCCTTTAGGGGGTGATAATTAAAAAAAAAGAAAAAAAAAGGTTGATAACCACTTCTGGGGTTACTGCTACCCATATACAGTGCTTTGCATTTGTCAATGTTTATAAATATCACCACCTCTCAGCCCAACTTTTAGATCCTGTTGCAGCAGTGTACTGTCGTTAGTGTCATTAGCAACCCTGCCAACCTTTGTATTATCTGAAAATGGACATTAAGCATTTATTGTATTTATCAGTATTGCTGATAAATACAATAAACAACGATGGTCCCAACACCGAACCCTGGAGGACTCCACTAATAACATTAGTCCACAATGAGCAGTGTCCATTGATTAACACGCTGTCTTCTCCCACTCAGTCATCCCTTTATCCATAGCAGCAGCTTTCCCTTAATTCCATACTTCTCCAATTTGTACAACAGCCTTTTATGTGCAACAGTATCAAAAGCTCTTCTGAAATCCAAGTATATCGTATCAAAATTATTTTTTGCATCCAGTTCATTTGTGACCACATCGTGGAATCCAATCAAATTGGTCAGGCCAGATTTCCCCTTAATAAACCCCATGCTGTGTCTATAACTGCAGTCTTGTCTAGATGATCTTGCACCGCTTTTTTAACCAATGATTCCATTACTTTTCCCGTAACAAAGTTAAACTAACAGTTCTGTAATTACTGGTGCCACCCTTTGATCCCTCTTTATGAATTTGGGATACATTTACACTTCTCCAGTCCAAGGATGCTCTCATAATTATGGCTAAGGTTTTACTTACTTCCTTTGTTACCTCCCTTAATATTGGGTCATCGAAGAAGGTGTCCATGATTTCCTCTTTTAATTTACCTTCAGAAATATTTGATCGATTGCTATGATCGTAGCAGCAAACAGTGTGGTAACTCACTAAGTTTAATTCGACATCTCAACAATGACCTTGTCTGCGCTGTGAGTGTGCGCAGAATGACTCCTATGTGCACTGCCTCAGTCAGTGTCAGTAAGATGGCAACCGTATAACAGAAAGCACAGTGTGTGTGTGTTGTGGTACGCTAAATTTAAATCTATCATAACAGTGCAACATCAATATTGATGTACTTAGACAAGATGCGCCAACAGACAAGACTAATACATTGGTTTAATCAGTTTAAGGAAACTGGTAATCTTACTGACACTGACTGAGGCGTTGCATGTAGGAGTCATTCTGTGTGTAGGAGTCATTCAAGGTCAACAATGACCTTGGCTGTCAACACAGCCAAGGTCATTGTTGAGGTG
The DNA here is from genome assembly GCF_048544385.1 of Mastigoproctus giganteus. Taxonomy (NCBI): domain Eukaryota; kingdom Metazoa; phylum Arthropoda; class Arachnida; order Uropygi; family Thelyphonidae; genus Mastigoproctus; species Mastigoproctus giganteus. The sequence goes on from NC_143577.1 coordinate 257,274,537, forward strand.
TCAAATAAAACTTAGTGAGTTACCATACTGTTTGCTGCTCTGATCACAGCAATTGATCAAATATTTCCAAAGATAATTAAAAGGGAAATCACAGACACCTTTTTATATCAATTCAGTTATACAGGGATGACCCTGTATAACTGGATTGCTCTCATCCACCCCAGATGCCTTATGTTTAACTTCAACAATTTCTCTTCCACTTTCCTCTCAGTTCTTACAAAATGATTTAGCTCCCTGTTAGTTTTATAAACATCTAGCCTCCACTTCCCTACAGAATTCCTTGTGTGAATGTAGAAACAGAATACTCATTCAGTTTGTCAGCTACCTGAGCAGGATCATCAACAGTCAAACCATCGATAACAAGTGTACCCATCTGATTCATCCCATTCCTTCTGCAGTTTACTAAAGAAGTCTTTGCTGTTTTTCTTTACACCCTCTGTCAAAGATTTCTTGTAATCTGCCTTTGCCTTCCTAACCTCCTTTGTGACTTGATTACAGACCAGCTTATGTCTGTCACAGGCTTCTGTGTTGCCTGATAATTTATATGCATCCCATGCATTTTTGTTCTGTGTGAGTCTCATTAGTTTATCTGACATCCATTTAGGCCTAAACCTTGAACAATATTTCTTAGTTGGTATGAAAAGCCTAGTAGCTTCTAATATTAATTCCTTGAATGCTTCCCATTTAGAATTCAATGTTTGTTACATCATTAGTTGGTCCCACCATATAGAATTTAAAACTTGTCTGAGAACACTAGTCACCTTTACAAAAGCAAAAATCCTTCCCTTTACGCCCGATGTTAGTTACATCTTTATGTAAATCTCACACCAGTACACTGTGATCACTGCCACCTAGTACTTTTATCTGAAGATTCTTAACACATGAATAATCACTTCTAATAATCAGATCAAGAGTATTACTCCCTCTGGTTGTCTCTTGAACATGGTGCTGTAGAAAACAGTCATCCAAATAAATCCATAAAAGTCTTGTTAGTGTGTGAGACCCACAAGTTCCAGTCAATACCTGGGAAGTTAAAATCCCCCATTATAAGATGTTCTGATATCTTAACTAGTCTGTGAATACTTAAATAGAAGTTCTTGCTATTTTTAATAATTGATAAGTAAGTCTAACCTAATGTAACTATTTAAATTTCCTTGAAGCTAGGAAAATACTATCACAGACAAGTCATATTGCTACAAATGAACATAAACAGTTGATGGTGTCTGACAGACAATCTAAGAGAAATCTATAGACAGAAAAATGCACTGCTGTTAAAAAAAAATCCTCCTGCTGTTTTCTGATAGAAATTGTGAAATCCCCTACTTTCCAGAAGTCAGAATTTGATATCTAAAGAATAGTTTAAAACAAGAATAGTTTAAAACAGTCTAAGCTGTGAAATTTTATATAAGCAATTAGTAGGTTGCAAGGCAGCTGTCTTTGATATCACTAAATGGAGGTGATGAGCATTATGGATAAATAGCACTGTATTTCTTTTGAAACAGCTTAAATATAAGGCAATGGTCAGGTCATGCCTTGAGTATTGCATACAGTTCTGGAGGCCCCATTTTAGGAAGGATGTAGTAATGCTAAAATGAGTACAGAGAAGGGCAACAAGATTGGTGAGGGGAATGGAGGGGTACTCTTACCAAGAAAGGCTTAAATTCTGCATATTGTAACATCTGGAGACTAGGCACCTGCACGGTGATCTGATTGATGTGTATAAGGCCTTGAATGGGTTGAGTAGGCTCAGTGCTGATGGGATTCTGCCTCTTGCTCAGATTATGAACATGGGGGGGGCATAAACTTAAATTGAGGAAGGATAGTTGTAGAATAGATGTTCAGAAATTTGCCTTTAGCCAGTGGGTGGTTGATTGCTGGAACAAACTTCCATCTGTTGTTGTGGAAGCTGATAGCCTAAATACATTCAAGGAAAACTGGACAAACTTTTAGAGCAAAATGGTTGTGTGAAATGGAATTTTTTTTTTTGGCCGATGCTGTATAAGCTTGCTTTCTTGCATCATGTGCGTGTACTAATGCTAATATAAGTTCTCTGTATTAACTTTTGCGGTCAACAATCAGGAAACCCCATGGTCAGGTTCACTATATGGACATTTGTAATCGTCCATGTAAAAGAGCATTATCCTGAGCTTTTTCACTATTACTGGAGAGACCATGGAATCCCCTGATGAGGGCAAAAGTTAAAGCAGAGAAGCATTATATTTAAGCTGTTTCAAATATTGCATTAAACTGCATTTGAAACACCTTTTACTAATTAAACTGTACTTCTTATTTTAGGAATTCGTGCTATATAACTGTCATCATTTCCATAAAGGAAAAGATTTTTCTCGGACAAATTTTTGTTTCTCCTAGCCTATTAGAAGTTTAATGGTTTCCTAGAATTTATAAACTATTAAGAGTAGAAAATATTCCATGAAATATTGTTATGAATGTATAAGTTTTATTAATAGCCAAGCAGCTTCATCACAAGTTGATTAGAAATAATTGCCACTTAGTACATCATTCTTTTATTATGATTGAAGTTTGTGAGAGAAAATCCAATAAAATTGTAAACATTAAATGTTTAGTAGTAGTAGTGGCATGTGATGCAAGAAAGCAAATGTATGAGCTTATGCAGCATCAGCCAAAAAAAAAAAAAAAAAAAAAAATCACACCATTCCCTCCAAATGCCTGTCCAGTTCCTCCTTAGATTTATTCAACCTATCAACTTCCACAATGACAGATGGAAGTTTGTTCCAGCAATTAACCACCCACTGGCTAAAGGCAAATTTCCGCACATCTATTCTACATCTGTCTTTTCTTAATTTGAATTTATGCCCCCTTAGGTTCGTAATCTGAACAAGTGGAAGGATCCCATCAGAATTCAGCGTGCTCAACCCATTCAAGGCCTTATATACCTCAATCAGATCACCGTGCAGGTGCCTAATCTCCAGCCACTGCAATTTGCAGAACTTAAGCCTCTCTTGGTAAGAGGATCCCTTCATTCCCCTCACCAATCTTGTTGCCCTTCTCTGTACACGCTCAAGTAAATCTACATCCTTCCTAAAATGAGGCCTCCAGACCTGTACACAGTACTCAAGGCTTGGCCTGACCATTGCCTTATACAGAGGGACAATCACCTCCTTTTCCCTGCTAGCAAAATTCCTATATATCATTGACAAAACCCCATGACCTGCCCTGGCAGCCTGTCTACACTGCTCAGAGAACTTCATATCTGACTGCACAATTACTCCCAGGTCTTTTTCATTTTCTACCACCTTAAGTGTAGTACCACACAGTTGGTACGTTTCTCTGGGGTTACTTCTACCCATATGCAGTACTTTGCATTTGTCAAGGTTAAACTTCAGTTGCCACTTCTTAGCCCATCTGCCCAAATTAACCAGATCCTGTTGCAGTAGCACACTGCCATTACTGTCATTAACAACCCTGCCAACCTTTGTATCATCTGCAAACTTCGACATTAAGCCTGATATACCTTCATCAATATCATTGATAAATATACAAAACAACAGTGGACCTAACACCGAACCCTGTGGGACTCCACTAATAACATTAGTCCAAGAAGAGCAGCACCCATTGATTACCACCCTCTGTCTTCTCCCACTTAACCATCCTTTTATCCATTGTAGCAACTTACCCTTAATACCATTCTGCTCCAATTTGTACAATAGTCTTCCATGCGCAACAGTGTCAAAAGCTTTCCTGAAATCCAAATATATGATATCAAAATTATTTTTTGCATTCAGTTCCTTTGTAACCACATCGTAATATCCTATCAAATTTGTCAGACAGGACTTTCCCTTAACAAACCCATGCTGTGTCTGAATTATTGCTGCAGTCTTGTCTAGATGATCCTGCAATGCATCTTTAACCAGCGACTCTATTATTTTACAGTGAGTTTTCCCCACATTTGTTAGTAAAAGTGGCAATGCCATCTACTGTTTTGCCAACAGTTCATCTTAACTGAAAGACATATTTAATTTAATTTTGTATTTAATTTTTAATGCCATAAGCACTTAAACTGAAATGATTATTGTTTATTTATTGAGATACTTTTGGTATTCTCTCTTTTTGGCAGCATTTGCTTCCCTTTTTTTTCCCAACCTCTGAATTTATAAACTTTCAGCAAATTTAATTTTTTAGTATTAGTAAATGATGCAAAGAAGCAAGCTATACCTGTCTGTCCCCTCTACTAGTTTGCCTAGTTCTTTCTTCAATTTATCCAAACTACCCATTTCAACAATGCCAGATGGAAATTTGTTCCAACAGCCAACTATCATCTGGCTTAAAACAGATTTCTGCCCAACTATCCAGTAAATATCTTTCCTCAGTTTAAATTTTTTCCTTTATATGTATCAGAGTAAGAATGAAACCTCTACTTCAGCAGCAACAACAAACTTGAATTGCACCACTCAAAAAATGTCTTCATGCTTCAAGCTCGGTTGTTGGATTAGGGTAACCATGCAAAATGATCAAAATAACCTTGATGAACAGGCCAAATGTTTAGCTAAAGAATGTAAAGAAATATCTTAGCAGCATCTGCATTATCTAAAGCATTAACAACTTTTTATGGCATCAGAGTTTTTTGGCATAAAACAATCCTGCACATAACTACATTCTCCGCCTTGCCAAAATAGGCTCTGGTAGAAGGGATTGCATATTTCTGTAAATAATCATGGGTATAGGGGCTTTTATGAAGGCTTTTTTTTTTTTTTTTTTTACACAAGAAATAACTATTAGCTTTGTCAAAAATTCTCCTGAATTGTTTCTGTGGTTCCTGGGCTGCAGAAACAATTCAAGAGAATTAATGTAATGATTAGGTTTGATTTAAAAACCTGTAAAGCTGATTTTATCATTTTATTAGGGTTGATAGGAAAAATGCAGGCTTTTTTTTTTTTTTTTTTGCTGTGGATCAGTTCTTGGCTGGCCATAACTGCAAAGCGTCAGTTACAAATCTAGCAGTTGTGGAATGATTCAGGTTTTCAAGAACCTTAGATGACAGCAGATGCTGATATTTCATTGGTGGACATCTATATGCACTTTTTTTTCCCCGTATCCTAATGCATTTTGCGAACAGTGTCATTGTAAGTTTTATTGAAGTAATTCTTCAAGGTAGATTCATCTGGAATGTCTTGATTTATACAATAACTTTTCAAAAGTCATTTGAAAACTTTATTGCTTAACTTATTGAAAGGGATATTGCTTGCATATCTATGCAAGACAGAATCCTCTGAAAAGTCATTTTTTTTGTCTTTTGAGATGTATGGTTCAGTTAAAAGTGACCGACCTTGCAGTTTTATCTTTCCTTTCCTTTGTTTTTTTTTTTTGGCCACACTTTGTAATGTTGGTTGAACTAGAATTTTTTATTTTTTTTCAGTATGGCACATTCTCTTCATAAACAGCACAAAAGACAGTACTGCAATCGGTAGTAAAACCTTTTCCATGATTGACGGTACATGATTTTATAAGTTTAGCAGCAGATTTGATTTTTGGTTTATCAAACCAAAGTTCCAACTGCCTTCTCTGTCATATATATATTATATATATGTGTATTTTTTTTTTTTTTTTTTTTTTTTTTTTTAATAGCAAAACTGATCTGTTATAAATTACATTCAAAGAATGTACTTTCATCTAACAGGTTTAGTGGCATGAGAATTAAAACACCATTGACATGGTTACCCATGCTTAATGTTATTGTAATATTTCCAGTGATTGAAATAACATTTCCGACTGTCTGATCAAATTAACAAAATATGCTGTTTTTAGGCATATTTATGTTATAGACATTTATATGCATTTATGATTAAAATGGCCTCAATATGCTTTGTAAATGCACCTAATCTGATATATATTTGTAATAACACTGCCTGCATACATATTAAATCCATATTGAATACTGCATATACAGCTATTATAGGTATTGAATACTGCATATAAAGTTTGGAAACTATTTTGGGAAGATCTCTTGGGAAGGGTGCAAAGAAGAGCAACAGATTAATTTTGGACATGAAAGGGTGTCCATACCAAGAAAGGCTGGGACTGTAAATTGCAGGATGTAGTCATCTATGTGGATGCCCTAAATGAGGTCTTTAAAGCTTTAAAATGATTCAGTAAGCAAAATTCTGATGACATTTATATTCTTTCTCAGATGGATTTAATAAAATCGAGTGGTGCTAGAAAGGGAACATAATCCTTATGTCATTTCGCCAATAATAATACTGTTTTTGTATATGAAAGAATTTTTTTCATCACTAATATTATGACTACTTTAAAAATAAACTATCGTGTTTATAGTTATAGCAAAGTTATTCTAAAAAAACAACTTAAAACATTTTTTTTTTATTTTTGGCATTTTTTCACTCTATATTCTTCAACCAATCAAATATTCTTTACTTGAAATTTAGTCCATTGATAGTTAAGTTGTTTTGTAAATTCAGGACTCAACTATCAATTGAGATTCCATCAGAAAAAGCAAGTGGGATAGAGGATTGTAGATTAGATTCAAATGAACATCATTAAAACTAGAAGTGATTCTAAGTATATTTCTGAAATGAAATAAAATGTTTTTGGGAGGTTTAGTTCTTTTTACAGATGAATTTGAATTGTCTAAAATCCCTACCTCAGGAATAGGCACCTTTAATACAGATTAAAGGTATGTGTGAATATGAGCAGTTAATTTACAAATATGTATTACAATGGCAGATTCAGAGCTCCATCAAGGAAAGTGTGCATTGAAAATATTATATATAAAGAGATTTTATGAAGTAATTTCTAGTGAAAGATATTGCTAATAACATATTTCACTAGACCAAACTAAAAATTCAAGCATTGTGCATAATAATATTGCTATTTTTATGATTAAATAACTGTTTTCTTTTATTTATTAACCCTACTTTACTCATACCTTTAATTTAATAATAAAGTAATTTTTGAAAATTTAACTTTATTGAAAGATATTTGAGAATGTGGGCTGGTAAATGTTAACATTCTGTTGCTAACATGGTGGTGGTGCTTGACAGGAACAATTTGTTTTTAATTATTTCATTTTTTTAAAACTGTGAATAAAATTAATCATTCTGTGTACTTTGGCCTACCAGTGTTCTCTAACTGGTTATAACAAGCTAGAATATTTTTTGTATAACAGTATTTTCAATTTTAATTTCAATATACTATGAATTATGTGACATTAAATGTTTTTTTGGTGTTTAACAGATGCCAGGTCTGCAGAAGTGTCAACCTTTCTTCTGGGCAATTCTCATTACCATGTGGCATCTGGTGAGCCCAGGTATCTTATCTTGCAATTGAACTTTGATTTTGCTGACAAAAAATGCCTCACACTAAATACACACATTCATGTTGCATCTGCCAGATGCCATGTGTGATTCTGGGGATCAGTAACCTTCAAAGTATTCAGATATTCAAAATATTTCATACCATGAAAGACTTCTGTTCTATAAATTGCAGCTCTTGGAAATTAGGCACCTGCAAGGAAATCTGGACTAATGTGCTTAAGGCTTTAAATGGATTGAGTAAATAAAATGCTAATGGCAGCTTTGCTCTTTCTTGGACAACACGCATAACAGTACCTAACAAAAAAATTTTTTTTTCAGGTTTTTCTTTTTTTTTTTTTTAATTTATTTATTCCACAACATTAACTCAAATATAACAGAATTATAAGATGTGATTTCTGAAATTAAAAATTTCAGAGATATAAACTAGCCTGTAATTAAGTCACAAAGGCAAGCAAAGGCAGATTACAAGAAATCTTTGGTAAAGGATGCAAAGAAAAAACAGACTTCTTTACTTATGTAAACACTAGAAGGAAGGGTATGAATCAGATTGGTCCACTTGACATTGATGGTTTGACTGTTGATGATCCTGCTCAGGTAGCTGACAAACTGAATGAGTATTTTGTATCTACATTGAGGAATTCTGTAGGGAAGTGGAGGCCAGACGTTTATCAAACTCTTAACAGGGAGCTAAATGATTTTGTAATAACTGAGAGGAAAGTAGAGGAGAAATTGCTGAAGTTAAACATAAGAAAGGCACCTGGGGAGGATGGGATCTATCCAGTTATATTAAGGGAAGCAGCAAAGGAAGTAAGCAAACCCTTAGCCATAATTATGAGAGCATCTTTCGATTCAGGGGAGGTCCCCACTGACTGGAGATGTGCGAAAAATGTGCAAATGTATCCCCAATTCACAAAGGCGGATCAAAGGGTGACACGAGTAATTACAGACCTGTTAGTTTAACTTCTGTTCCAAGGAAAAATATGAAATCACTGGTTAAAGAAGCAATGCAGGATCATCTAGACAAAACTACAGTTCTATTTCAGACATAGCATGAGTTTGTTAAGGGGAAATATTGGCTGACCAACTTGATTGGATATTATGATATGATCACAAAGGAATTGGATGCAAAAAATAATTTTGGTATCATACACTTGGATTTCGGTAAAGCTTTCGATATTGTTGCACATAAGACTGCTGTACAAATTGGAGTGGTGTGGCATTAAGGAAAAGTTGCCGCTATGGATAAAGGGATGGTTGAATGGGGGAAGAAAACTGATAATCAATGAACCCTGCTTTTCACAGACTAAATGTTATTAGTAGTGGAGTACCCCAGGTTTGGTGTTGTGGCACATTGCTGTTTTTTAAATTTATCACTGATATTGATGAAGGCATATTAGGCTTTGCAGATGATACAAAGGTTATCAGGGTGGTTAATAACAGGAATAATGGATATAGAAACTACTACAACAGGATATAGAAAACATAGGCGGATGGACTTCAGCAACGACAGATAGAAGTTTGTTCCAATAATCAACCACTCGCTGGCTAAGAGCAAATTTCCACCCATCTATTCTGCAACTGTCTTTCCTCAATTTGAATTTATGCCCCTTCAAGTGCATAATCTGAGCAAGAAGAAGAATCCCATCGGCATTCAGCTTGCTCAAACCATTCAGAGCCTTATACACTACACCTCAATCAGATCACCTCGCAGGTGCCTAGTCTCCAGGAATTATAATTTGCAGAATTTAAGCCTTTCTTGCTAAGATTACCATTTGTTCCCCTCATCAATCTCATTGCTCTTTTCTGTACTTGTTCCAACAGCTCTACATCCTTCCTAAAATGAGGCCTCCAGACCTGTACACATTACTCAAGGTGTGGCGTGACCATTGTTTTATACAATCGGATGATTGCCTCCTTATCCCTGCTAGCAAAGTTCCTGTATATCATTAGAATTATCTTTAGCAGAGGCATATGATGCAAGAAAACAAGCTTATACAGCATCAGCCAAAAAAAAAAAAAAAAACCCTCCCTATTTCCACGATCTATTTGCTCCAAATGTGTGTCTAGTCCTATTTAAACTGTCAACTTCTACAAAGACAGATGGAAGTGTTCCAGCAATCAACCACCCGCTGGCTAAAGGCAAATTTCCGCACATCTATTGTACAACTGTCTTTACTCGGTTTGAATTTATATCCCCTCAGGTGATTAATCTGGGCAAGAGGAAGAATCCCATTAGCATTGAGCATGCTTAAACCATTCAAGGCCTTGTACACTTCGATCAGATTACCTCACAGGTGCTTGGTCTCCAAACACTTAATTTTCAAAACTTAAGCCTTTTTTTCGTAAGAGCAACCCTTTGTTCCATTCACTAATCTTGTTGCCCTTGTCAGTACTCATTCCAGCAGCTCTACATCCTTCCTAAAATGAGGCTTCCAGATCTGTTTACAGTACTCAAGGTGTGGCCTGACCATTGCCTTATACAAGGGATAACACCTCCTTTTCCCTGCTAGAAAAATTCCTGTATATCAGGGGTGGCCAACGAGTCGATCGTGGCTTTAATTTTGGTCGATCACGACGAATTTTAAATATACAGTCATCCCTCGATTTGCGGTGTCAGATATACCACCAAAATTTTATATTGCGCAGAGGGTTTTGCTACCTGCACGTTATTTTTTTTACGAAGCTTCAAAAATAGGAATGAAGAGCAGATTTTTATAATTTATTTTTTATTTTTTTTGCATGATTGAAGATTTCATTAAAGGAGAAACACATTTCACCATAATAACATAAAATACCACAGAATTCCAGCTGTCGGTATTATTGCAAATGCAATTAGATTGAGTTTACTAGCTGTTTATAATTAGATTGCACTAACAGAAAAGTTCAAATTGTCTTTATTGTTTTATGGTCATGACCTCCAGAAATAGCTTTAGAAAAATATCACAAAGGCATTCAAGGATATAACCAAACAGAGCAATAAATGGTGGTGTGTTTGTCTGGTTATTTTGGAAACAACTTCCTCATCAATTATCCTACGTTAGCTGTTCAGACAGAATATTTTTCCGGCTCACGCAACTTAAAATGTTTTAATCGGTAAGCATTGCTTTTGCTGATTTAATAACTGAACAGTACTTATGTTAATTTAATACCTTTTGAATTAAAATGAATACTAGGAAAAAGAGTAAAACGTATCATTTTCATCAAGAGTGGGAACTAGAATACTTTTTTTGTAATGGTGAAAGAAAAATGTTGCTGTTTGATTTGCAATGCTTCTGTGGCTATACCCAAAAAAGGAAATTTAGAAAGGCACTTCAACGCACTCCATGGTAAATACCAATCGAATTTTCTGCCGAATAGTGACCTTAGAAAAAATAAATTAGAAGAACTTAAATCTAGATTATTCACGCAACAAAATTTCTTTATGACACATAATTTACAATCTAAAGCAGTAACTGTAGCATCATTTAAAGTGAGTCATCACCTTGCAAAAAAATGCAAATAATTTTCTGATGGTCAATTCATCAAAGACCCCGGGGGGGCTCACATCTGGTGAGTATGGGCTTGGCAAACCCAGGGTCCTGAGCTGGATATCATCATTCTTCTCTTTCTGGGTGATTCCTTTCTACTTCTCTCTCTCTCTCTCTCTCTCAGGGTAACTCGGGGAATTTCTTTTTGGCTGGTGCAGCATAAGCCTCAGTCTTCCTTGTACCATATGGCTAATAATAATAATAAGACGACGACGACGCATTTTTAGAAATAACAGATTTTCTTTTTGAAAATTTTAAGAACAAAAATGAAATTAAAAGTGCCCTTCAAGATCTGCAATTATCTGTAAACACTGTGATTCGACGCATCGAAAAAATGAGTAAAAAGGTGAGCAAACAATTGCGTGCTGATATTGCTGTGTCCTTTTCTTTACAATTGGATGAATCTACAGACGTCAGTGATACAGCTCAATTGCTCGTTTTTGTTGGTATGTTTTTCAATGATTCTGCCACTAGAGAAGAACTGCTGGATATGGTTTCGTTAAAAGAAAGAACTAGAGGTCTTGATATCTTTAACTCATTCAAACATTTTGTTGAAAAAAATAAATTACCACTATTTAAGCTCGTATCAGTAACAACAGATGGAGCTAAAGCAATGATGGGGCATCTTAACGGATTCATTACATTGTGCCAAAAAGATAATGAATTCCCAGATTTTTTGAGTTACCACTGTACCATCCACCAACAAGTGTTAGCAAGCAAAAGATTAAATACTAAAAGTGTTATGGACATTGCTTTCGAAATCCTGAATTCCATCAGAGGACAGTCTCTTCAAAGGAGCATTTTCAAAATGCAACTTGATGAAAAAGAACCAGATCTGATATTACACACAAATGTGAGGTGGCTGAGTCGGAGTAAGTTTCTACAGAGATTTCGAAATTTGCTGAATGAAATTAAAAAATTTGTTGATCAAAAGGGAAATGATTATTTATCAGCAGCTACAAGATACGTAGTGGTTTTATGATCTGGCTTTTTTGGCAGATTTTACCAATAAATTAAGTGATCTGAATTTGGAATTACAAGGAAAAAATAAAAATGTGGGTGACATGATTAGTAGTATTTCTGCATATAAATATCAATTTTTAGCAATGGCTAAGGATCTTAAAAAAAAAAAAAAAAACATCGATCATTTTGCAAATATGCAAGATCATTTGCAAAAATATCCTATTTTTGAATTTAATAGCGAGAAATATGTTTCTGAAATTGCGAATGTTGTGGATGATTTTGAAACCAGAATCAGTGATTTTAAAACAATTGAAGTTTCTTATCCATTTAATGTCCACTTAGATACGAAACAAATTGCAGGAAAAATTGCTGCAATTTTTTACATGGAGAAAATATTACTTGAAAATGAAATTATTACATTGCGAAAAGATATCTTCCTAAAAGCCAGGTCATCAGAAGAAGACTTTTGGAAATATGTTTGCTGGGAAAAGTACCCAAATGTAAAAAAATGCAGTGAACTTTTAAATTTCTGTTTTGGTTCTACATATCTGTGTGAATCGGCCTTTTCATATTTGAAACAAACAAACAAAGACGAAGAATCGCTGTGCTTGTACGGGCTTGCATATAGAAGATTCTTTACGGTTGGCCATATCACAGTATATCCCCGATTTTGAAAGCTTGGCAGATGACATGAAGACACAAACTTTGCATAAATTAAAATTTTAAATACATATGAATTTAAAATAAGAATTCTGAATTGTATTGAATTTTAAAATTTATAAACAACATTTTTCAATATGTGTTAATTAACTTTTTTAACCTTGTGCAATGAAATTTTTAAAATGGTAGATCGTGGCACATTTTGAAGGAAAAAAGTAGATTGCGGCACAAATTAAGTTGGCCACCCCCTGCTGTATATCATTCATTCCATCATCATTTGTTTGTGTTCTTCTCAAATAAGGAAGTAACAGTGTTATGTTGGTCAAAATATTGTTTTAAAATTTAAAAATTTTTTTTATTTTTTTCAACTATATCAGGATGTTTCCTTTTTAAGTGATCTAAAAGTCTCAATGGTCTCATAGTCTAATTTGAAAAAGAACTATTACATATAAGACACATGGGCTGTCTTGAGTCGAATGGGCTTTCAATAAAACCATAAGTTAGATATTCATCCAGATACCGTCGACACTTTTTCTTACAGCACTTAACATGATGGTTGAGTGGGAGAAGACAGAGTGGTGGTCAGTGGGTTCTGCTCTACTTGGACTGATGTTATTAGTGGTGTCCCTCAGGGTTCGGTGTTGGGCCCATAGTTGTTTTTATATTTATCAATCATATTGATGAAGGTATATCAAGCTTAATGTCAAAGTTTGCAGATGTTGAAAAGGTTGGCAGGGTTGTTAATAACAGCAATGACAGTATGCTGCAACAGGATCTGGAAAAGTTGGGTAGATGGGTTGAAAAGGCAACTGAAGTTTAACATTGACAAATGCAAAGTACTGCATATGGGTAGCAGCAACCCAGAGAAATATACCATGGTGCCTCCGTAGCCAGGTGGGCAGGAGCAGCAGTGCATAGCACACGCTTCTTGATTAGACCGGGGTTCGAGCCCATGACCACCAAAGATGGAGGATGCGGAAAGGTCAAGGAATGACCACCGCATATCCCCGGAGCAATATGACCTTAGTTGTTGATGCTCTGAAAAACCAAATAACAAACAAACAAGAAATGTACCAACTATGTGGTGTTACACTCAGGATAGTGGAGAATGAAAGAGACCTTGGGGTAATTGTGATATATATTCAGTCAGATATGAAGTTTTCTGACAGTGCAGACAGGCTGCCAGAGGCTGTCATGGGGGTCTTGTCAATAATATACAAGAATTTTGTGAGCAGGGATAAGGAGGTGATTATCCCCTTGTATAAGGCAATGGGCAGGTCACACCTAAAATGAGGCTTCCAGACCTGTGTACAGGTCTGGAAGCCTCATTTTAGGAAGGATGTAGAGCTGCTAGAACAAGTACAGAGAAAGGCAGCAAGACTGGTGAAGGTAACAGATGGGTGCTTTTATGAAGAAAGGCTTAAGTTCTGCAAATTGCAGCTTCTGGAGACTAGGCACCTGCGAGGTGATCCGATTGAGGTGTATAAGGCCTTGAATGGATTGAGCAGGCTTAATGCTGAGGGGATTCTTCCTCTTGCTCAGATTACAAACCTGAGGGGGCATAGATTCAAACTGATGAAAGACAGTTGTAGAATAGATGTGCAGAAGTTTGCCAGCGGGTAGTTGATTGCTGGAACAAACTTCCATCTGTTGTGGAAGTTGATAGCTTAAATAAATCTAAGGCAGAACTAGACAAACATTTGGAATGAATGGATCAGCGAAAAGGGTTTTTTTTTTCCTGATGCTGTATAAGCTTGCTTTCTTGCATCATGTGCCTCTTCTAATGCTAATGTTTGATAGGTTGAATAACTATAAAGAATAAAATATAAACTACTTTTATTTAACTCTCATAGCCCTAGCCCATGTCATTCACAAAAGCACTGTGGATGAAAAATAAACAACTTGCACATGGAAACAATGAATCAGTACTAATTGTCACTTAGAAAGTAGAAACATCAGACTGAAACATTTCCTCATCCCATCCATGCCTCATATATTGCCCAATGAAACAAAATCATAAATAAATAAACTACACCAACCAACCTGCCACCAAGGTCACAGCTGTCGGAAAGGCGCAAATGCCAAGGATTGTGGAGATATTACCTCTGAAAGCACTTAATGCTTATGAAATGGAATTTGAATAGTCATTTATTGCTTATGAAAAGGAAAGGTGGTTGAATTAAATCACACCCACTATCTTTCTTTTATCAAAATTTCTCACCCACTCCTAATATAATATACCTATATGTTAAAAATCACTTGTCGCTGGGAACATAAAACTCAGTGAGAGAAATTAAATATTAAGGATTAAGATGTCATCGGGTAGGGTCGAACTTTGGAGGGCTACAAGCCATTCCAATACCCATGATTTTTTGTCCCCTTGGTGGCGAGATCGCCCCCATTTAGAATCCCTGCATTAATCCAATCTGAGGAATAACCATATATCACAACCCTCTGCATCTTGCCCTGAAGCCATTTTACTATCCAATTTTGCTATCTAAGGATTATCCCTGTGGTTGTATGATCTGGCTTTTTTGGCAGATTTTACCAATAAATTAAGTGATCTGAATTTGGAATTACAAGGAAAAAATAAAAATGTGGTTGACGTGATTAGTAGTATTTCTGCATATAAATATCAATTTTTAGCAATGGCTAAGGATCTTTAAAAAAAAAAAAAAAAAAAAACATCCGTGTTCCAGCGTGTTTCAACTTATAAAGTAACCACTCATGTGGGACAGAGTCAAATGCTTTGCTGAAATCTAAATAAACAGTATTGAAATTATTCCCTAAATCCAGCTCATGTGTGACCCTGTCAAACTAGCTAACCAGATTTGTTAAACATGATTTTCCCTTTACAATACCATGCTGTTTATCCTTTGAATTCCATTTATCTAAATGATCCCGAATTCCCTTGGTCATTGCTTCCATGATTTTTCCTACTATTGATGTTAGACACTGACCGGTTGATAATTTCCCACTGCACTCATAAAACCGCCTTTATGTATTGGCGATAAGTTGTCACTTTTCCAATCCAATGGAATCTCTCCTGAGTCCAATGAAGCTCTCATAATTAGCCTTAATGGTTCAATGCATTCACTTGCCACCTGCCTTAAAATTATAAGGTGTCACTCCCATAATTTCTCATTGACATAAATGGTTTTTCTTCTGCAAGTATCAATGCAAAGTAACTATTGAGTACATCTGCAACATCTGCTAATAGGTGGTAGATGACTCTCATCGACTGGTGCAATACCACCACTTTGCTTATTGGAGGCTTTAAATGGTGAAACCCATGTTTAGTCTCTAGAGCGAAGTTTCCGGCATCCCCCCCATACTTCTCTTTCAACCCATGCACGGTACTAAGTACTATAGGTTTTGATACCTTTCGTGTTTGGGGTTTCCATCAAAAAAAAAAAAAAAAAAATCAGTTGGGGTATCTAATACTATCTCACATCCATTATTTAAGGGGTCCTATATGATTTGTCCTTCTCTTCTTTGCATTTATATATGTCAAGAATTTTTTATCCCCACTCTCTGCTCTCTTTTCTAGTGATTTCTCATAATCTGCATTTTCCAGCCTTTTCTGTGGCACTATTACAGATCAGTTTTTAGCTGTTATAGGTTTTAGTACTTTTTATTTCTCTATTACTCTTCCATGCCATTAGTTTTTCTGCTTAAGTAATCTGCCAACTGTTAGTTTTGTTTAAGTAATCTGCCAGCTTCATTATTCATCCAACTTGGAATATGGAGTATTTTTTTAATGGTATATACATATTCAAGGCATCTGTGATTATTGTTTTAAAGGTATACCATAAGACAATTGTATTTGCCCTCTGTGAGATATCTACTTATTTAATACAGGCCATTTATCACCTTAAGCCATCATAATTTCCTTTCCTGAAATTATAACTCATTCCTTTGCCTTTAATTACTGCTACCTCTCTCTCTCTCTTCATTGTCCACCATAGAACTCTAATCACTTCCTGCTACTGGTTCCTGTACTGTCAGCCAGCCCTGTTATGTCATCTGGTTCATGGGTGATGATCAGGCCTCCAGACCTGTATACAGTACTCAAAGTGTGGCCTGGCCATTTACCTGCTAGTACTCTACTTGACATGTTGATACAAATAAAAATCAACTGGTTGATTTAAAAATTTTGTTCCCCATATCGAGTTTCCTTTCCATTTGCTCCAGTCAATTAGAGGCAAATTCAAATCACCCATAATAAGATATTCATGCTTACTTGACCATTCCATTTGCATGTAGGAGCTCTCATCATAATCTTCACAGTCTGCTGGGATGTAGATTACTCCCCTCTCTCATATCTTTGCTTACAGCTATCTCATACCACACAGATTCTATTTTAGCATGTGAAACTTCTGAATTCAGGAAAGCTCTTTTCGTCATGCTTAGGCTGCTTTTGATAAGAAGCATGATCCTACCACCCCCTTTTTATCTGCCCTATTCTTTCTAAATACATTGTACATACCATACTGAAACTTGTCATCCCCATGGTGCCACTTCTCTGAGTGGCACCACATTTGCGTAAGCCCCATTATGTCAGTGTTACTTGTCCTAACCAGCAGTTTGAATTCACTTATTTTATTGAAGACCCTTCTGACATTACTATATAGACAATTAAGATTACTGTATAGACAATTACTCTTGAGTTTTTGTTGTAAACCATCCATACATTTAGCAGAAATTATCAGGGCAATTCAGACACTTCTTTTGCTTCTGTTTAAACATTTTAACAATAGAATGCCAAGCAAAACATAGAAGAAACAAAACAATATGCAGCAGATATGCAGATAAACTGTACACATACTCCCATTACAATTACCTTTCAGTTACTGAGAGAGAGAGAGAGAGGTGGGAGGCAGACAGAACGTTGGACATGTTAACCCACCCATAATTACTGCCATCCCTAAGCAGATGCAAACATAATTATTTGCAGGTTAATTTTCAACAGGTCAATGTTACATCTACTTTCTCAGTAAGATTTTAGTATTAGTTGAGGCATACAATGCAAGAAAGCAAACTTATGCAACATCAGCCAAAAAAAAAGAAAAAAAAATAACCTCCCATCCATCCATTCACTCCAAACTGCCTGTCTAGTTCAGCCATAAAATTATTTAAGCTATAAACTTCCACAACAAGAGATGGCACTCTGTTCCACCTATCAACTACCCGCTGACTAAAGGCAAATTTCAGCACATCTATTTTACAACTCTCTCTTTCCTCAATTTGAATCTATGCCCCCTCAGGTTCGTAATCGATTGGACTGCAGGAAGTTTTATTTTAGCCAGCGAGTTATAAATTACTGGAATAAGTTGCCTTCATGGGTGGTAGAGGCCGACAGTTTGGGGAAATTCAAAGGTCATCTGGATAGTACTTTCGGGTAAGGGAAGCGCATAGGATGATAGGATTAATTTCCTTTTTATTTAATTTTTAATTTCATTTTATTATTTTTATTTATTTATTAATTATTATTATTTATTTATTTAATTTTTGTTTTTATCATTGTTTTGTTCGGATTTTTTTTTTTTTTTTTTTTTTTTTTGGCTGGTGCAGCATAAGCCATAGGCTTCCTTGCACCATACGGCCGTTACTAATACTAATACTAATCTGAGCAAGAGGAAGAATCCCATCAGCATTGAGCTTGCTCAACCAATTCAAGGCCTTATACACCTTAGTCAGGTCACCTCTCAGGTGCCTAGTTTCCAGTCGCTGCAATTTGCAGAACTTAAGCCTTTCTTCGTAAGAGCACCCGTTTGTTTCCCCCCCCCCACCAGTCTTGTTGCCCTTCTCTGTACTAGTTCTGGCAACTCTACATCCTTCGTAAAATGCAGTCTTCAGACATGTAAGTAGTATTCAAGGCATGGCCTGACCATTGCCTTGTACAATGGAATAATCACTTCCTAGTCCCTGCTAGCAAAATTCTTAAATATCATTGACAAGACTCCATGACCTGCTCTGGTAGCTCGTCTGTACTGCTCAGAGAACTTCATATCTGACTGAACAATTACTCAAGGTCTTTTTTCATTCTTCACTTCCCTGACTGTAGTACCACACAGTTGGTACGTTTTCCTAGGGTTACTGCTACCCATATGCAGTACTTTGCAGTTGTCAATGTTAAACTTCAGTTGCCACTTCTCAGCCAATTTGCCCAACTTATCTAGATCCTGTTGCAGTAGCATACTGTCTTTACTGTTGTTAACAATCCTGCCAACCTTTGTATCATCTGCAAACTTGGACATTAAGCCTGATATTCCTTCATCAATATTATTGATGAATACACAAAATAACAATGGCAGCACCGAACCCTGGGGAACTCCACTAATAGCATTTGATCACGAATAGCACTGTCCATTGATTACTACTCTCTGTTGTCCACTCAATCATCCCTTTATCCATTGTAGCAATTTGCCTTTATGCCATACTGCTCCAATTTGTACAGCAGTCTTCCATGTGCAACAGTATCAAAAGATTTCCTGAAATCCAAGTATATGATATCAAAATTATTTTTTACATCCTGTTCCTTTGTAACCACATCGTAGTATCCAATCAAATTGGTCAGAGAAGACTACCCTTTATATAACAAACCCATGTTAAAAAATCTATTACTGTGGTCCTGCAATGCTTCTTTAACCAGTGATTCCATTATTTTCCCCGGAACACAAGTTAAACTAACAGGTCTTGTGTTACTTGTGTCACCTTTTGAACCCCTTTGTGAATTGGAGATACATTTGTACACTTGCAGTCCATGGGGTACCTCCTCTGAGTCCAAGGAAGTTTTCTTAATTATGACCACCGCATATCCCTGGAGCAATGTGGCCTTAGTTGCTAATGCTCCTAAAAACCAAATAACAAATAACAACAAGCATAATAATTGACTGAAAACAGCTAATATATTAGTGGAGGTAAAAATCACATCGGCCACTGTTATCTAAACCAACAGGAAGTGAGGAAATTGTATCATTAAAAAATTCTTGTTCAGGGAGAACTTCTGTGCAAATGAAATATTGCACATTATATAAAAAAATAAAAAAAAATTAAAAGGGCAGTCTGAATTGGTGAGATATTATTAATTAGGAATAATAGGCTTTGCATCCAAAAATAAAGACAAGGTATAATATTAACAGGTAATCTCTCAAATTGTCTGGTGACATTCCAGTTGGGGTGTTGAAGGGCATTGTTCTGAAATTAGCTTAGCAGAGGCATATGATGCAAGAAAGCAAGCTTATATAGCATCGGCCAAAAAAAACAAAAAAAAACCTTCACTCATCCATTCATTCCAAATGTTTGTCTAGTTCTGCCTTGAATTTATTTAAGCTATCAACTTTCACAATGACAGATGGATGTTTTTTCCAGCAATCAACTACCCACTGGTTATCTATTCGACTAGCTATCCCACGGGCTATCTATCCGCACATCTATTTGACAACTCTTTCCTCAATTTCAGTTTATGCCTTCCTCACTTTTTTGTTATATGAGCAAGAGGACGAATCCCATCATCATCGAGCCTGCTCGATCCATTCAAGGCCTTGTACACCTCAATCAGATCAGATTGCCTCACAGGTGCCTAATCTCCAGACGCTGCAATTTGTAGAATTTAAGCCTTTCTTCATAAGAGCACCCCTTTGTTTCCCCTCACGAATCTTGTTACCCTTCTCTGTACTCGTTCTAGCAACTCTACATCCTTTCTAAAATGAGGCCTCCAGACTTGTGCGCAGTACTCAAGGTGTGGCCTGACCGTTGCCTTATACGTGGGGATAATCACCTCCTTATCCCTGCTTGCAAAATTCCTGTATATCATTGACAAGACATCATGAGCTACTCTTGCAGACCATCTGCAGTGCTCAGAAAACTTCATATCTGACTGCACAATTACCCCAGGTCTCTTTCATTCTCCACCACCCTGAGTGTAACACCACCCAGTTGGTACATTTCTCTGGGGTTACTGCTACCCATATGAAGTACTTTGCATTTGTCAATGTTAAACTTCAGTTGCCACTTCTTAGCCCATCTTCCCAAATATTCTAGATTCTGTTGCACAGTGCATTGCCATTACTGTCATTAACAACCCTGCCAACCTTTGTATCATCTGCAAACTTGGATGTTAAGTTTGTTATACCTTCGTCAATATCATTGGTAAATATACAAAACAACAATGTGCCCAACACCGAACCCTGGGGGACACCACTAATAACATTAGTCAGTGAAGAGCTGTATCCATTGATTACCACTCTGTCTTCTACCACTCAACCATCCTTTTATCCATTGTAGCAACTTGCTCTTAATGCCATACTGCTCCAATTTGTATGTAGTTTTTCATGTGCAACAGTATCAAAAGCTAAGTATATGATATCAAATTTTTTTTGCATCCAGTTCCTTCGTCACCACATCATAGTATCCAATCAAATTGGTCAGACAAGACTTCCCCTTAACAAACCCATGCTGCGTCTGAATTATTACTGCTGTCTTGTGTCGGTGATCCTGCAATGCTTCCTTAACCAAACTAACAAGTCTGTAATTACTCGTGTCACCTTTTGATCCATCCACCTTTGTGAATTGGAGATACATTTGCACATCTTCAGTCTGTGGAGACTTTCAATGAGTCCCAGGATGCTGTCATAATTATGGCTATAAAGGTTTGCTTACTTCCTTTGCCACCTTTTTTAATAGATAACTAGATAACTTTAATAGATTTAACTAGATAGGTCCTATAACTTTAGTAGATTTAACTAGGTAGATAGCATCAGCCAAAAAAAAAAAAAACAAAACCTTCCCATTTCACCCATCCATTCACTCCAAAAGTTTGTCCAGTTCTTCCTTGAATTTATTTAAGCAATCAACTTCCATAACAGCAGATGGAAGTTTGTTCCAGCAATTAATTACCATCTGGCTGAAGGCAATGTTTGTAAATTTTTGTATTTCTTGTAGTGTTCTATCGTTAATTAATTGAATTTATAAATTAGCATTAATATTAGTAGTGGCAAACGATTCCAGAAAGCAAGCTTATAAAGCATCAGCTAAAAAAAAACAAAAAAACCCACAATGTTCACCTATCCATACCTCCTAAGGATTTGTTTAGTTCTTTGCATTTATTCAAACCACCCACTTCCACATCATGTGGAAGTTTGTTCTAAAAATCTTCACTTGTTTGCCAAAGGCAAACTTCCACACGTATCCTGTAACTATAATTATGTTCTGATAACACAGCGCACTGTATATTTTAATAATGGTAATGTTTTTTAGCTATCTGCCAGTGTGATCTTCACTTTAATAGAGAAACTCATGTGGTGTCTGTGTAATATCCCCCTATTGTTTTCATTATAAATAATTAATATTTAGCTTTCTTAGTGAATTCAAAATGGTAATCTATTAATTATGATTTGCTAAACTCAATAAAAAAAATAAACAAAAATAAATAAGAGAAACTAATGATTATGATAATAATAATGAAGAAAGTTTTTATCATATCATTTTTAATTTAAGGCCCCCCACCCCAGTTGAAACAAACACTTGTGTAGCATCTGGAAGATGCAATGTGAACATCTATATTTTTGTCAGCAGTTTGTATTTACTAGTGAAACCAAAGCTTTGCAGCAAGATGCCACGTGGGAGTGGTAATTGCCTGAAAGAAAGATGCTGTGTTTTCATGTTGTTTGTTAAATGCCAAACGAAAAAAAATTGTCTTTGTAATTCATAGCATATTGAAATGAAAACAGAAAATACTGTATAACTAGTTAGAGAATATTGGTGGGCCAAGGTACATGAGAGGATTTTATTTTATTTACAAATTAGCAGCAGATGATTAAAGAGAGAAATGTAAGCTTATATACATATTAGGATGGATGGCACCTCCGTAGCTAGGTGGGCAGGAGCAGCAGTGCGTAGCACATGCTTCTTGATTACACCGGGGTTCGAGCCCGTGAGCCACCAAATACGGAGGATGCGGAAAGGTCAGGGAATGACCACCGCATATCCCCGGAGCAATATGGCCTTAGTTGCTAATGCTCCTAAAAACCAAACAACAACATATTAGGATGTGTATGCTTAGTTAGAGGTTCTGATATAATTTTATTAATGTATAAAGTTGATAATAAAGTCAACTCTCTCATACATTTAGCAAATCCTGTGTTGCTAAATGTATTTAAAAATTTTAATGTTGCCATTACAAATCAAAATATAAATTTACTGTTTTAAAGCTTCAGTCTTTAAACTTCCTAAATCGGAATAATAAACATATTGTTAGATATGAATTAATTATCTCGTATTGTACTCTAGCATGTAATCCCCCCCCCAAAAAAAAAACTGAATAGCTGTAAAGGGATGTTTTGTCAGAAATAATAAAACAAAAGCAAAACATAATAATAAAATCTGTGGTCATAAATGTCCACTGTTTTTTCCCTGTTATTTTTTGCTGTATAAGTTTTCCTTCTTGCATCAAATTGCCAGTATTATACAACTAATACAGTACTTATAATAATAAAAGCCTGAATATAACTGAGTTGGGAGTGTCAGAAGTTGTGA
The DNA here is from genome assembly GCF_048544385.1 of Mastigoproctus giganteus. Lineage (NCBI taxonomy): Eukaryota > Metazoa > Arthropoda > Arachnida > Uropygi > Thelyphonidae > Mastigoproctus > Mastigoproctus giganteus. The sequence goes on from NC_143577.1 coordinate 257,297,536, forward strand.
TTGTCAAGTCATCTTAGTTGAGTCAGAAATTTTTATTTTATTATTTCATTTACACACACAACAGGAAGATCCCAATCAAAAAATGTGAAAAACTAATAAATTATATAATGTATAAAAACATTTATAATAATGCATAATATATAAAATAAAATGCATGATACATTAAATCAAATATGAAGATAAACAAAAAGTAAGTTCATATTGCACTTTATTAGAATATTATGAAATATACGATATTTAAAATATTAAAATCAGTATAAAACACTACTATAAAGAACAAGTAAAAGTTTGGTGCATGAATAATGTGGGTATGAATAACACAAGCAATAAAACTTAAACTGAAATAAGAAACAGAATAAAAAAATAAAAATTTCTGGAGACAATTGAATAAGAGAACTGCAATTGGTGGAAGGGTGTAATTCTAAAGTATCCATTAAATTTAATAATTTAAAAGGATAGGGGGACTAAAATGACCTTGGTCCATATGAAAAGGCGAAATAAGTGGTTCTGTCTGATAGATCTGGAAGGGGTATAGAAATTTATAAGAGAAAGAAGATTAGAATAGACATCTTTATTATTAATGATTTTATGGAGAAAGTGAAGTACAGCAATGGTTCTCTGAGAGAGAGAGAGAGAGAGTGCGCCATCTAGTTTAAGCATTTGTTTGAATAAGAGGTTTCAAGTGAGGAGACCCAATCATGGCCTCAAAGTCAAGGATAGGTAGTACACATGTTATAAACAAGGTTCTGTAAAGAGAAGACTGAAGTGATAGGATCAGTGTGTCTTTTCAATAGGCTAATCATTTGAAAGCCCTTTAATGGATGATATGTATTTATCAGTGATATTGTGTATTATCAATGGTATCGATGAAGGTATATGAGGCTTAATGTCCAAGTTTGCAGATGATACATAATATCATTAACAACCCTACCAACTAAAGTTGGTAGGGTTGTTAATGATAGTAAAGGCAGTATGCTGCTGTAGCAGGATCTAGAAAAGTTAGGCAGATGGGTCGAGAAGTTGCAACTGAAGTTTAACCTTGACAAATGCAAAACTACTGCATATGGGTAGCAGTAACCCAAGAGAAACGTACCAACTGTGTGGTACTACACTCAGGGAGGTGGACAATGAAAAAGACCTGGGGTAATTGTGCAGTCAGATATGAAATTCTCTGAGCAGTGCAGACAGGCTGCCAGAGCAGGTCATGGAGTTTTGTCAGTGATATATAGGAATTTTGCTAGAAGAGACAAGGAGGTGATTATACCTTTGTATAAGGCAATGGTCAGACCATACCTTGAGTACTGCGTACAGGTCTGTAGGCCTTATTTTAGGAAGGATGTAGAGTTGCCAGAACGAGTACAGAGAAGGGCAACAAGATTGGTGAGAGGAACAAAGGGGTGCTCTTACCAAGAGAGGCTTAAATTTTGCAGGTTGCAGCATCTGGAGACTAGGCATCTGTGAGGTGATCTGATTGATGTGTACAAGGGTTTAAGTAGGCTCAGTGCTGATGGGATACTTCTGCTTGCTCAGATTATGAACCTGGGGGGGATGCATAGATTCAAATTGAGGAAAGACAGTTGTAGAATAGATGTGCAGAAGTTTGCCTTTAGCCAGCGGGCAGTTGATTGCTGGAACAGACTTCCATCTGTTGTTGTGGATGTTGATAGCTTAAATATTAAGGCTGAACTAGACAAACATTTGGCATGACTGAATAGGTGAAATGGGAAGGTTTTTTTGTCTGATGCTTTATAATCTTGCTTTCTTGTATCATATGCCTCAACTAATGCTAATGTTTTAATGTAGGCAGTGAAATTGCTTTTAGGTATGAAAAAAATACCAAGCTCTGTATAGAATTAACCTTGTTAAACCTATACAACTTATAGAATAGTCATATGTATAATACAAGCATGAGGATCAGATGACATCAACAGCATATAGAAATGTTGATAACAAGGTTGTTTAAAGTTTTTTGCCAAGAGTAAAAGAGTAAAATTGCCGACTATCCTAAAACATTTAAAATCATCAGCATGGAAATTTTAGTGTTCAGTTTAAAGTTTTTCACAGATTTATTTAAATCTCAAAACTTGCAGTGACTGCTGTTTGCAGAAGTTTAACATATTTTATTCTCCCAAAAGTAAAATCGAAACCTTTGATTCATATTGATATTTAAGTCAGTTTTTTCCTTTCAAGTTAATCCAAAATGCTAGTTTTATTCTTAAAGTCACTTTTTAATGGCTCTTTTCCTAAAGTTACATAACCATCACACTTGTACATCATAAAATATCAAGCTGGGTCACAATTTTTTTTTTTTTTTTTTTTTTGACAGTTGTTGGCGCATAGGCTTCTGTGGCCATAATGCACCTCCCAAGGTTTTTCCAGAACTTTGATCCAAGCCCGAGGTGGGAATCGAATCCGTGACCTTTGGGTTGCCAGGCAGGCACTTTACTCATCCGGCTAGCCTGGTCGGCGGGTCACAATTAACTTATTAGGTTAGCGATTGTTGTGACTGCAAAATAAGTAGTAACATAGAGTAAGGTGCATTATGACTTATTTTGGAGTTGTGTAGATTGTTTTCCTGAATGAATTCAGGTGCCTTCTTATAAATGATGCCTTCTTTGTTATAAACTAAAATTATTAATTATTTTATAATCATTGCAAAGGAATTGCAGAATTTAATCCAAACATGATGTGGCTGAAACACAAGAAAAAATCTGCTGTTTGAAGCTAAAATACATTGCTCCTTATCATAACCCGCGAGTTCAAAACTCCCAATAAATAGCTAATACCTGCTTTGTATAACTTTCATCTTGGTGTTCTCTAGTTAACAGATAACACCTAACATGGAAGAGATCACTAAAATACTACAGGTAATGTTCTAAATAACTGGAATAGCTTGTTTTCTCTCTCTAAATTATAATGCAATCCAACAAGGCATGTTAAATACAAGTTGCAACACGGTTGTTGCAGCAACAACCGTGTTAGTTTTTACCTTGTGAGGTGTGTTTCAGTTCACACCAAATGGCCTAACAAATTGTAAAACATTCAAGTCAGGTTATAGACAGATTAGCCATAATTATGAGAGCATCTTTGGATTCAAGGGAGGTCCAGCGGACTGGAGATGTGCAAATGTATCTCCAATTCACAGAGGTATATCAAAAGGTGACATGAGTAATTACAGACTTGTCAGCTGAACTTCTGTTCTAGGGAAAATAAAAATCACTTGTTAAAGAAGTAATACAGGACTATCTAGACAGGAATGCAATTATACTGCAGTCACAGTACGGATTTATTAAGGGGCAGTCGTGTGACCAATCGGATTTGATGCTTTGATTAGGTATATAGTATAGTATTTTATTTTGTATCAAATAAAAATATAAATAAAAGTAAATATAAAATGATAAAAATATAAATTATCTATATATGATGCAGACATTTTTTTCATTTGATTTGAAGAATTATTATAGAATACGTATCCACAAAAGGTGTTAGCAGGGCTTGACTTGCATCGTGCTGAGCCTGTGTGTTTTCCGCTTCACATTTTTGCAGAACCCAGTGTGCACACAACTTTGACATCCTAAAATTTGTGAGCAGTATTTCCAGCTACTTGTAATGAGCAAAGGCTGCCAGGTTTTGGTTCATCTTGAATTCATGAACCCATTTGTGAACTGTGCCATTAGAAAGTGCAGATTAACTACAACTGTGATAAGCCCACAATGGATCTTACAGACTTTCTCACCCTCCTGTGAAACAGTAACTTGACTGTGTACAGTTTTTCAGTGAAATTTTTCATGGCTTGGAAGTCTGTGAAACACTTTCAGAAGAACACTGTTGACATTAGTATTAGTAGTGGTAAAGTGATGCAAGGAAGCATGCTTATACAGCATTAGCAAAAAAAAAAAAAAACCTGTCCAATTTCATTTTCCCATCTAATCATTAGTCTAAGCCTTCCTTAAATTTATTCAAACACTTCACAACACCAGATGGAAGTTTGCACATCTGCTCATTAGTCATCCTTTCAAATTTAAATTTATATTGTCTTGTGTGTACCATCAGTATTTAGTTTATTTAACCCATTTAAAGTCTTGAACACTTCAGTCAGCTTTTTGTTTGAGTTCTTAGTTTCCAGATTCTGTAATATACACAACTGAAGTCTTTCTCGCTAAGAAGATTCTTTTGTGTGCCTGGCTAATCTTGTTGCTCTTCTCTACACTGTTTCAACAGATCTATATCCTTCCTAAAGTGAGGCTTCTAAACTTCTATACGGTGCGTGGAACAGAGGGCAGAATATTTCTACTTAAATAGAACATAGCCAATATTTGTAGGTGACACTTTCTGTGAAGACGGGCACCTTACAAAATAATCTACTTCATAGGGGAATGACTCGTTATTGAATTTCATGTTTTACAATGCTTAACTTTTTGCTAAGTGCATATAGATATGATTTGTAGGTGGGGAGTGAGAAAGTTTTGGAGGTCCATATTATTAAAGAGATTGAAAAAAATGCTGGTTTAAAGAGCAAACTTGATATTGGTTTTGCATTAATGGACAGTTGTGTTGTACTGATTTTGTTTAAAAATTAGGTTAAAAATATGTCTTTAAGGAGCATAAAAGTAGTTAAAATGATCACTTATGTAAAGCATGGTTGAAGAGTATTTTTTATTATGCCAATTTTTTTATAGTGAGATTCAGCATATCTGATCAAAATGGGGAATGGATGATGTAAAAATTAAAACTGCTGTAGTATTAGGATGTTCAGTGATAGTTTTCACGAAGGTAAATCTGTACTGTGGGATTTTCTCTCATAAGTTGCATACTGGCCACCCCTATTCTTAATTTCACTTTGATTGCTATATTTAAAAACATGTTAATTTCTAATATAATGCAGTATTCCATATACTCATTATTACGATTGTTTTCTTTATTTTGGCAGAAAATTTATTTTGAATAATGCATTCTATACCCCAACATAGTTGTTAATACCAAAGCAAGCACTGGTAGTAAATTGACATATAGTAGGAATAAAGTCCATACTGTACTGTATTGTAACATATTGAAATTTAGATTAGTTTAATAAAGATTAAAAAAATAATTTAATTAATAAAGATTAAAAGTTTTAAAGAAAAAAACGATGTAAATAATGAATCTGTTGAACACTAATGCTTTGTATAGAGAGCTTTAATGGCTAGAGGATGTTAAAGGTACCTGTACACAGCAATTACTGTTTTCAAAGTGATGGTAACATTGAATGTTGAGCACATGACACTGTTAAAATTACATTAAAAATCATTAGAAAATTTAAAATTAAGTTGCATTCCAAATGTTTTTATTGTTCATGATGATGCTGGTAGCACATAAATAGTAACAGTTTCAACTTAAATTTTGTTAATGCTTCATCACTAACGAAGAACATGTAGATTTGAAATGTGTATAATTTTACTTTTTATTAAACTGTCTAAATTTTAATATGTTACAATTCAGTGCAGTATGTGCCTTTTATTCATGTTCGTAATCCCTGCGTTAATTAATGTCATTCAAACTCTAATTTGACAGTAATTCCATTAAAATTGAAAACTAATGACCTAATTTGCATTACGGAAGTACAATTTACTGCACCAATTTGTTAAATATACTTTTATTCGTGTGCAGTACTTAATGTTTCATTCATTTCACATTATGGAGATTTACATAATTCTCTTACTGTAAGCCTTAATCTCATTCCTATTGTAGAGGGAAAAAATCTTTGAGAAAAAACTCAGGAAAAAGGGTTACATCATTAAGAAGATGGGTGAAGATGGTGCTTGCTTATTTAGGGCCGTAGGTATGCATACATTTTTTTAATTAGGTTTTAATGTTATTCCAGGTTAAGTAAATATTTATTCCGCTTTAAAAAGCATTTGATGCTAACATGTTATGTAGTTTGGGAAAAAAAATTAGTTTAGATATTACTTAATTTATGTAAAAGGTGATTTCTTGAATGTGCAGTATTTTATACCTTGTTGGCTGGGTTATATGAATTGTGTTAAGGAAATGGCCTGGACTGAAATTAAATATATGATTAGAATATCCTTAGTATTTCTTGTGACTATTCTTGTTTATTTTGTAGCAGATACTATCTGAATATACTTGAAATGCAGACCAGGCCATGTAGCTTAATAAAATAATATTATGTCTAAACCATTTAATTTCTTGTGTGTGTGTGTGTGTGTGTGTGTGTGTGTGTGTGTGTGTGTGTGTGTGTGTGTGTGTATATGTGTGTGTGTATATATATGTGTGGTGCCTCTGTGGGCAGGAGCAGCAGTGCATAGCACACACTTCTTGATTAGTCCAGGGTTTGAGCCTGTGACCACCGCATATCCCTGGAGAAATATGGCCTTAGTTGCTAATGCTCCTAGGGAAAAAAAAAAAAAAAAAAAAAGTGTGTGTGTGAATAATGATTTCAGATGAATTTGAATTATCAGGAATATAACATGATACAGGAATGTTATTTCCCAAAAATTTCAGTAACAAGTAGAATTTGTTGGTGGGGGGTCAAAAAATATTAGTTCATTATGCCTTTTCATGTTAGGAAAAATGTAGATGTGTGACTGCAGTAGTTTGTGCATTTGCAAATGTGCAAACTGCCTATAGTCTTCATCATGTTAGTTTATATGTAATAGCCACTCCCAGTTGGAAGGATTTTCATGAAATTTGATATTTAGATCTATTAGAAAGCTTTGGCAAGCCATTCCAATTTTTTTTTTTTTTAAATGGACCAGTAGACATTTTTTTTTATAAACTATGTAATTAAATTACAGCTTGAATGTGTATACTGTGTGTGTGTGTGTGTGTGTGTGTTATAAATTAAAGTGTTTCAAATGTTTGGTCTTTACTTAATAAGAAAAAGTTGGATCAGTGCCAAGTTTTCATTGTGTCTTTTTGTCCCTTGGGATGGTTTAAAACCAATTACAATTCAGAAATTTGTAATCTATATATAAATAAAACTTGGAAGTTTGGCTGTTGCTCAAAGGAAAAATTAAATTTATACCAATTTGATATCATCTGGTTTTCCTTCACAAAAATTTGTACTTAAATGAAGATGTTTCAGGTGGTTGAGCATTACTCAACACCAAAATTTCAGTGTGTTTTGTTGATATCTTGGGAAGCTTTTAGGTCTAGTTCAGATTTCATAACTAAAGTTTTATTTATTATTTTTTTCCCCTACAGAAATATTGCCCTAAATTTGAAGCAGAACTCCAATTCTTTTCAAAATTTCAGAACATAATTAGAATATTTTTATGGACATGATCAAATTTCATGTTGGTAAGTTTGTCCATTACTTTTATTAACTCACTCTCCTGAAGCTTCAGATAAATCCCACCTCACATCTATCCATCACATGAAGATTTTTAGTAAACATTGGCTAGTAAAACAGTATAGGAGTTTTTAATGTCTGAGGTATGTTAATTTATAATTGATGCACCTGAAATGCAATGCAATATGTACATTACTTGTTTCCAGTAGGTTTCTTTTGATTATTTTGTTTAACACAATTCACATCTCCCACCCAAAAATATATTTTAATTTTGAGGCATGTCATGCATCCTAGATGCAGTTTGTATATGTTCATTGTTCCTCCATTAGTAATTTGAGTTCTGGTTGAAATGTATATCAAGATATTTATATATTTTTATAATTTGATTGTTGTAATGATTTGAATGAATGACTAGATGTGCAATAGATTTTTTTGATTAAACAATAGGTATGTATGTGATTGCTGATTAGTAATGTCAAAATTTGAGTATTCGAATATGATTGTTCATATCTTCACATATGCAGCAAAGAACACTCTGTTCTACTAAATTCCAATTTTTCTTCATAGCCGACCAAGTATATGGAGATCAGGAGATGCATTCAGTTGTTAGGAAACTATGCATGGATTATATGGTAAGCAATTTGGTTTATGAAAATAAGGAACAGAATTTGTACATTGTAAATTATTGTGGTAAGATAACTTATTTACATTGTATGTTTCTGCCATATTTGGTCGGCATTACCTTAGGGTACGTTAAAGTGGTTTTTTATTTTAAAATATGTTTGCAATTTTTTCAGGATGTCCAGTAAGGAAAGTGCTGGCAGCCTCATTTTGATTATGTAGTTGTATTATTATGAAGAAAATGGCCACATTTTTCATATTTTGCTGTGTATATGAGTAGAGGATAACTGACTTTGTGTTTCTTAAGATTCTTAAAGATTTCTTAATATTTGGAGATGTTAATATTTTACAGTAAACTCTATAAAATCTGGTACTTTACAGTCTGGAATTTTTTAAAATTTGGCACATTTTTAAAACAAAATCAACATTTTGCAATCAGGAAATGTTAAGAAAACAATCTGGCACTTGTATCAATGATCACATTTGTTTTTAACAATCCATACAAAAAATATATATATATATTTTTTGTATGGATATACTGTATATATTTTTGTGTGGATTTATGGTAGAACAAACTTGCCTTTGCAACAAGTTCCCCTGGCATTGCACTATTTTTAAACAGATGGCATCTCTGAAAGGTTAATAGCATTTGTTTAAAAGATGACTGCTATTGTGCCCTGTTTCAGGTTAAACTTGGCTCCTCATCAGGTAGCAGGTAGTCTCTAGTGACAATGTGCAGACAAAATTGTAAAGCAGTTGTTTGATGTCAGTTGATATGTGGTATACAAAATCAGTTTAGAAAGTTGTAATAGCTAAAGCTACCTGTTGAAAGTAGTGCAGTACCAAGGAAACTCTTTGCAAAGACAGGTGGTTTGTTCTGCTGTGAGAATTAAAACAATGCATTATCCCTGCAGTTTTAAGTTCTGCACCTGCAAAAACAGATGAAAGGACAATAGCCATTAAAAATGTTGACAGTTATAAATAAGTTCAGTTGTCTATGCTCAATTTCATTGAAATATACTCTTCTAAAACTTCTCAACCACTAGGTGTAGCTTTCTAAAATCTGAAAAATTTTAGTCTGCACTGCTTATTCCTGAGGATGCCAGATTTTAGAGTTTACTGTATATATATATATGAATATGAGTTAAGTTGATAGTGGTAAGAGTTCTTTATTATAATAACATTTATAACATTGTTATAATTATTATAACATTTAATATTTGCATCTTCATACTTTGATATATATATATATATTCAAGGAATCATTTAATCACACTGGCCAATAAAATGAATGCCTCATTAAAAAATTTAAAAATTTATTAAAAAAAAAATACAAAAAAAAAACCCAGTTTTATGCTCTGATTTCAAATGTGTACTCAGCTTTTTTTCTGTACAAGTTAATTAAGCTGGTTTCATTACACAACACACAAGATTACATATTTATCATTTTTCCAGTTTAAACCTAATGTGTTTTATACACTTGGCTAAAATAATACAGTATATATACTATTGTAAAAAAAGAAATTTAAAAATTTTGTGCAGATGATTTCTTTAAGTATTGCTGGAATATCACTGTACAACATCCAGCAGTAGTCTGCTAACATATTTGTTCCATAAACCTTGGGAGCAATTTTCCATTGACTTTTATTGACGATGGAATTGTTTCCCCCCCACCTGCCCACTCACTGTGCCAAGGTTTTTGGATAATAAATCTTGAATGCAAATCAATAAATGAAGCTTCAGCAACGTACAACATCCCACTTCCTTATGTGCATTGTTTCTGAACTCCATCTTTGTATGCATTTCCACAAAAGTTTCCACAAGCCATAGCCTGAAATGCTTTTATTACTGATATATAGAGGCATTTTTCAAAGCTCTCATCCTGTACAATCTCTGATTTGAAGCTCCACAGAGAGATTCCCTCTTTCACTTTTGTGATGCTGATCTGTGGAAATTTCTCCATTAAGTAATGAAAAATTCATTACTTAATGGAGAATTCAAATTCATTACTCTCAAATTCATCTTACCTATTGCTTTCACAGAACTTTTTGTTGTGGACATGTGGTGGAAAAATTTTATTGGAACATACTGCACACTACTTTCTTGGCTCATAATGCTTCTTTGAGGTCAGCCACATCTGATCTGCAGTAGAACATCCAAAGGCTACGAAGAAAGGCTTAAGTTCTGCAAATTGCAGCTTCTAGAGAATAAGCACTTGCGAGGCGATCTGATTAAGGTGTATAAGGCCTTGAATGGATTGAGCAGGCTCAATGATGAGATTCTTCCTCTTGGTAAGATTACAAACCAGAGGGGCCATAGATTCAAACTGAGGAAAGACAGTTGTTGAATAGATGTGCAGAAATTTGCCTTTAGCCAGTGGGTAGTTGATGGCTGGAACAAATTTCCATCTGTTGTTGTGGAAGTTGATAGCTTAAATAAATGCAAGGCAGAACTAGACAAACATTTGGAACGGATGGATCAGTAAAATGGGAAGATTTTTTTTTTTTTGGCTGATGCTGTATAAGCTTGCTTTCTTGCATCACATACCTATGCTGATGCTATAACCTAATGGTTCTGTTGCTACCTCAGCTAAAGATAAAGTCAACTTGCAGTTTGCAGAACTTAAGCCTTTCTTTGTAAGAGCACCCCCCTTGTTCTCCTCGTCAGCCTTGTTACACTTCTCTGTACTCATTCTAGCAACTCTACATCCTTCTTAAAATAAGGCTTCCAGAGCTGTACACAGTACTCAAGGTGTGGCCTGACCATTGCCTTTTACAAGGTGATAATCACCTTCTTATCCCTGCTTGCAAAATTCCTGTATATCATTGACAAGACCTCATGACCCACTCTGGCAGCCTGTCTGCACTGCTCAGGAAACTTCATATCTTCTTCATGCATTAGGAATCTGCAGATAAATGAACCACTGGGTGGCAGTGATCACAGTGTGCTGAAGTGGGATTTACTCAAGGAGGTAACTACCATCAGAGGTAAAGGGAAGGGTTTTTGCTTTCGTGAAGGCGACTATGATGATCTGAGACAGTATTTAAATTCTATACAGTGGGACCAACTGATGATGTTACCAACAGCAAATTCAAAATGGGAAGCATTCAAGGAACTAATCTTGGAAGCTACCAGGCTTTACATACCAACCAAGAAATATTGTTCAAGGTTCAGGCCTAAATGGTTGTCAGATGAACTAATGAGACATATGGCAGAGAAGAAAAATGCATGGGATACATACAAATTAATGGGTGACGTGGAAGCCTATGATAGATATAAGTTGGTCTGTAACCAAGTCACAAAGGAGATTAGGCAGGCAAAGGCAGATTATGAGAAATCCTTGGCAAAGGATGCAAAGAAAAACAGAAAAGAGTTCTTTACCTATTTAAACTCAAGAAGGAAAGGGATGAATCAGATTGGTCCACTGGATGTTGATGGTTCAACAGTTGAGGATCCAGCTCAGGTGGCTAACAATCTAAACGAGTATTTTGCATCTACATTCACACATGAGGAGTTATTCAGGAAGGGGAATGTCGTAGGTGAAGTAAACATTGGCAGTGAGCTAGATGATTTTCTAATAACTGAGAGGAAAGTGGAGGAGAAATTGTTGAGGATAAACATAAAAAAGGCACCCGGGGTGGATGGGATCTATTCAGTTATATTAAAGGAGGCAGCAAAGGAAGTAAGCAAACCCCTAGCCATAATTATGAGAGCTTCTTTGGACTCAGGGGAGGTACCCATGGACTGGAGATGTGCAAATGTAACCCCAATTCACAAAGGAGGATCAAAGGCTGACACAAGTAATTATAGACCTGTTAGTTTAACTTCGGTTCCAGGAAAATTAATGGAGGCACTGGTTAAAGAAGCACTGCAGGATCATCTGGACAAGAATTCAGTTATAGCTCAGACACAGCATGGGTTTGTTAAGGGCAGGTCTTGTCTGACCAATTTGATTGGATACTATGATGTAGTCACAAAAGAACTGGATGCAGGGAATAACTTTGATATTATATATTTGGATCTTAGAAAGGCTTTTGATACTGTTGCGCATGGAAGACTGCTGCACAAATTGGAGAAGTGTGGCATTCGAGGCAAATTGCTGCTATGGATAAAGGGATGGTTGAGTGGCAGAAGACAGAGAGTGGTAATCAATGGACACTGCTCAACGTGGACTAATGTTATTAGTGGAGTTCCTCAGGGTTCAGTGTTGGGTCCATTGTTGTTTTCTGTATTTATAAATGATATTGATGATGGTGTATCAGGCTTAATGTCCAAGTTTGCAGACGATACAAAGGTTGGCAGGGTTGTTAAGGACACTACTGATACTATGCTGCTGCAACAGGATCTGGAAAGGTTGAGCAGATGGGCTGAGAGGTGGCAAATGAAGTTTAACATTGACAAATGTAAAGTACTACATATGGGAAACAGTAACCCCAGATCAACGTATCAACTCTGTGGTACTACACTGACAGTGGTAGAGAATGAAAAGGACCTGGGGGTAATTGTGCAGGCAGATATAAAGTTCTCTGAGCAGTGCAGACGAGCTGCAAGGGTAGCTCATGGTGTCTTGTCAATGATATACAGGAATTTTTCTAGCAGGGACAGGGATGTGATTATTCCCTTGTATAAGGCATTGGTCAGGCCACACCTTGAGTACTGTATACAGGTCTGAAGGCCTCATTTCAAGAAGGATGTAGAGCTGATGGAACGAGTACAGAGAAGGGCAACAAGATTAGTGAATGGAACAAAGGGTTGCTCTTACGAAGAAAGGCTTAAGTTTTGCAAATTACAGAGCCTGGAGACTAGGCATCGCCGAGGTGATCTGATAGAGGTGTACAAGGCTTTGAATGGCTTGAGCATGCTCAATGCCGATGGGATTCTTCCTCTTGCTCAGAATAATCACCTTAAATTCAAATTGAGGAAGGATAAATTCAAATTGAGGAAGGACGGATGTCGGATAGATGTGTGGAAATTCGCCTTTAGCCAGCGGGCAGTTGGTTTGTGGAATAGACTTCCATCGCTTGTTGTTGAAGTTGATAGCCTAAACAAATTTAAGGCTCAGCTGGACAGGTATTTCGAACGAATTGAGGGATGAAATGGGAGTAGTGGTTGTTTTTTTTTTTTTTGGCTGATGCTGAATAAGCTTGCTTTCTTGCATCATATGCCTCTACTAATGCTAATACTAATGCTAATCTAACTGTACAATTATCCCCAGGTCTCTTTCATTCTCCACTACCCTGAGTATAACACCACCCAGTTGGTACATTTCTCTGGGGTTGCTGCTACCCATATGCAGTACTTAGCAAGTTTGCCCTTTTCTTCTAACTTTTGTATTGACAACCTTGGTAAACCACCTCTTACTTTCCCAGTAATGCCTCCTATAGTGAAAAGGCTGTCAGAAAAATTTTGAACAATCTTGATGCCAAGAAAGCTCAAAATCTTGATAGTATTTCTCCACTTGTTTGCTGGTGTTTTTCTTCTGCTGGGAATTGCAATTGGGTATCCAGTTTTCTATTTGATAACTCACTGTGGTGCTGGCAGATGGCTGCCAGCTGTCTGCCAGCACCTCAGTGAGTTGTCAAATTTCTAATTTCTCCACTAATGTGTTCCCCGAGATTTAGTACTTTCTCCCACTCTTTTTCTGTTGTACATTAATGACCTTCTTTCCTTGACTGGAAATCCTAGTCGTATTTTTGCTGATTATGGCACATTGCATTCTGCATTCCAGTTTGAGGAACTTTGCCCTGCACAGACAGGTTCAACTTCTTGAACAAACCCCCCTACCAATTCCTTAACTACTGATCTCCAGGAACTTCTCCAATGGAGCAAGGATAACTTAGTTAATTCAGTCCTTTTAATTCGGTCCTGTCTTATATCTCACAAAAAAGGATTCTTCTGCTTCTCTGTGTATCTTCCATGACACTCAGATTTCTAGACAAGATCACATATCTCTATTAGAGATTACCCTGGCTTCTAATCTCACCTTGGTGTAAGCACATCACAAATATTGCTTCCTCTTCATCTAAAAAACTGTTTTCCCCTTTTCCTGACTACCAAACAGTCAGAAGAGTTTCCATGGGCTCTGTTCTTCAGAATTGGCTTCTGTAATTCTCTCTTTCTCTTCCAAACCAGTCTGAGCACATGCTGCAACCAGTCAACATCCATTAACTGGCCTTCAAACTCACAGAACCAACTTTTTTCCCCTCAATTATCCCTTCAACTTTCATTTTCTGGAACAACCTCCCTTTATACATATTTCCTGAAAATTACAATCTGCAGAAAATCAAGCTTTAATATCAACAAGTATCTTCTTTCATCTTGTCAACCTTCAAGCCACACATGATACTAAGTACTGAAGGTTCAAATATTCTTTGTGTATGGTGTTTCTTTTTATGGGATCTGAGTTAATAATGTTTGAGTTAGAACTACTGTGGAATCAAACTCAGCTAGAATTGGATTTGTTTTTATTATTAGTAATGGCAAATGATGATGCCATTAAGCAAGCTTATAAGGCATCAACTAAAAAAAAAAAAACTTTCTCACATCCTTCATTCCAACTATTCATTTGTTTATTTTTTCCTTGAATTTATTCAAACTACCTATCTCCACAACAACAGGTGGAAATTTGTTTCAACAATTAACTACCCACTGCTTGAAGACAAACTTCTGCACGTCTATCCTGCAAACATCCTTCCTCAGTTTCAGTTTATGTCCCCATGTGTGTAGTCGAAACATGAGGAAAAATACCAACAACACGAGTTTGGTTAGTCCATTCAAAGTCTTAAACAACTCAATCAGATCAACTCAACCACAAGAAAGGCTTCAATTCTGCAAATTGAAGCCTTTGTTGGTAAGACCACCCTTTTGTTCCCTTCACTAATCTCGTTACGTTTCTCTGCATCCATTCCAGCAGATCAACATCCTTAAAATGAAGCCTCCAAACCTATATGCAGTAGCCATGATGCAGCATAACCACTGCCTTGTACAATGGGATAATCACTTACTTCTCTGCTAGTAAAAAGTTCCTATATATCTTTGAAAAATATCCATGAGCATTCCTGGCAGCTTGTCTGCTCTGCACTGAGAACTTCATATCTGACCACTCTTATACCCCAGGTCTTTTTCATTTTCCAATATATCTTGAGGATAGTAACACAGTTTGTATATTAATCAGGGATTACTGCTGCCATTTTGCAGTACCTTGCATTTGTCAATATGAAAGTTCAATTGTCATTTCTCAGCCTGCCTTACCCAATTTTTCCATATCATGTAAAATAACTTGATTACTCTCATTATCCACCTTGCCAACCTTTATATCTTCTGCAAACTTAGGAATTAAGCCTGATATACCTTCATCATATATATATATATATATATATATATATATATATCTGATAATTAAAATAAATATGATTTTTAAAATAAAAAACATCAGCCAGTAGTACGGCAAAAATGCAGAGCGAAACGAAACGTAAAATAATATAAAATAAACAAACAGGGAAGGGAAAGTAGAAATAATAAGACAAAAAGGTAGTCGATAATCCCCTGTATAATTTAGTCATTAAACCCAATTAATAACAACGATGTAAATTTAAAATAATACCAATTATATATAATTTAGCGGTACCCCCCTCGAAGGTACCAGTTCCAAAAGATGTGAAATATCACCAAAAAAGGGGTTAAAGAAACTACAAAAACTAAAATATAAAAATGATAGACTGACCATTATGCCCCATATCGACAGAGGACCACGAGGCCAATAATGGTCATGGAATCGCTGCATTTCAATCGTCATACAAATATATGTGTATGTAAAAATAGATAAGTCATACCTTGCTTATTTATTTTTATTTTTATCCATCAAGTGAAACTTTGATTTTATATTTATATATATATATATATATATATATAGTAGTAGTAAGTAAATAATTAAATAATGGAGAGCGATTGGATTTAACTATTGAACTTACAGTATACACGAGAAGTGAACGTTACCTTGCAATACTAAAAATGGCCGAGCTGCACCATCCACATGTATATTTGTGTGTGTGTGGTGCACACTAGTGGTGCCTGGTATTAGAGTTCGAGAACAAAAATAAAAAAAAAATTGTGGTAATATTGAAATTGTTGAGGAATGGTGGTGGAGATGGTTAAAGGATGTGTGACGATGAGCGCAATTAAATACATACCAAACAAACTTCCCAGGATAGTTAAGAATTATAATAGCTTACAAAGCAGCAGAGAATAGATGCTTAAACTCTTAAGGGGAAAAGTAGGTTGTTGGTAAAGGAAGTTGGTAGAATCTCAATTATTGTGTTCATAAAACTAATGGCTCACGAGAAGAAAAATGTAGAAATGGGGGAAAGCTGAAAGATTAATGAGGTAGAGATAAATAGTTAGGTGGTTTGTTCGGCATGCATTTAATTGTGCTTATCGTATACATATTCATGCATCTTTTAATCGTCTTCACCACCATTCCTCAACAATTTCAATATTATCACAATTTTTTTTCATTCTCAAATTCTAAATAATACCATGCACTGCTAGTGTTTCACCACACCCAAATATACATGTGGATGGTGCAGCTCAGCCATTTTTAGTACTGCAAGGTAATGGGTACGCCCCTTCAGTTTTACTCCTATTTTTTTTTATTCTTATCATGACTGCATTTTTCTGGTTCTTTCTTGCTTCTGTAAGGTCATACAGGTCCTGTACGCTCTACTTATAATTATAATTATTGGCATAACTTATTAGGCCCTGTTATTACCGCAAATTCAACCGTCCATAACACGTGTTCAATAGCATACAGAACATGACAGAAACAGAAGCATTGCCATCTTTCTCATAATTTTGGTGGATGACCTCTGATGATGACATTGAAATTGAGTAATACTGCAAGGTGATCTTATTTTACTTACATATTATTTTAGTTACCTTATCCAATCTTATTTTGTCACTTTATTGTATTGTACAGCACTACATTTCTTATTCATTTCATCGAATTCACTTCTCGTGTATACCGTGAGTTTAATAGTAAATCCAATCGCCCTCCACTATTTAATTATTTACTTACTATTACTATACATTATGGCTATGGGTACTTTGCATAAGCAGTGTCCATAATACCTATTATTATCTTCCTGTTTACCCCAATAGCTCTCCACTATTCACTTATTTAATTACTACTATTATATATACAGCAGGCCCCCGTTATAATGTGGTTCGCTATACGCTAATTCGCTATAACGCTGTTATTATATTATAACCCGTGTCTGACTATAACGCTGTCACAGATCACTATAACGCTCTTTTACAGATTACATTTTTGACATATTTAATGAAATCGTTTCATTTGATGGAGTCGATAGCTTGAAAATGAATAGCAAAACAGCATTAAAACGTTTCCCACGACGAATTGAGAAATTTTCCCACGCTCAGTGAAATTTTCTTGCACGCTAATTTAATTTCAGTACAGTGACTTGTTACGTAGTTCCTAGATCAACATTTTAAAAAATGACGAAGTATATTGCTTGTGATATTTGCGTTATATGCATTTATCCGAAGTCTAGTCATCACTCAGTACCGTATTAGACAACGTGCGAAACGGACAGTTTACTTGAACATTGTATCATAATTAATGCAACCAACGCAGTTACATTTTCGAAGAATGAAAAAAAGAATGAAAAATCAACAACGTCTGAGCACAGTACGAAGACTATAAATGTAAGAAAAAGACTGAATTTGAAAATTAGACGTTTTGAAGCGAATCGATTCCGGTCAACGACAAGCGGATGTGTGCCATAATTTAGGACTTGCAACTTTAACTGTAAGAACAATTATAAAAAAATAAAGAATTAATTTTTGCAGCGGGAAAGGTAGCTGTTCCACTGCAAGCAACTAGGACTAGGCCGGCTATTAGGATTGAAATGGAAAGACTTTAGTTTTATTGAAGATAATGTCTAATTCAGAATTCAGTTAAGTTAAATATTAACAAAAAAAAAAAAAAAAAGAGAGAGAGAGAGAGAGATTAGCCAATATGATGGTCTGAAGAAAACTCGCCTAAAAAAAAAAAAAAAAAAATGTGGAACCATTTAAAACTGGTAAGGGCTGGTAGAATAGATTTAGAATCCAGGGAGTGCAGATCAAGGAGCCGAAACTTTCAAAAAAGAACTTGTTAAAATTATTGAAGAGGGGTATTATTATTATGTGTTATACTTCTCAACAAATTTTTAACATAGATGAAGCAGGACTTTTGTGGAAACGAATGCCTAAAAGAAGTTTCATATTGAAAGAAGAAAAAACATGCCAAGTTTCAAAGCGGCGAAGGATCAGTTGATGTTATTGTTGGGTGGTAACGCTGCGGGCCATTTAAAATTAATACCCCTTTTAGTTTATTTGGAAGAGGGCCAAAGTTCAACTCAAAATCCACACATTTTTCATGATTAAATTCATCCATTAAATTAAATCAATTAAATTCATTATTTTACTTGGAATTTTAAGTTAACTTTTGATGCGCAAGTAGTTACCACATAATTATACGTATGTAATGCAGAATATTTTATATGTGCAAATATTTGAATATTAAATATTTTGACTGACATTTGTGCATCTTTTCATTACCGTTTATTATTGATTAGGACATATCCTATGGCACCGACCGCAGCTCACAAATACATATGTTACCTTATGGGAAAGCGGCGCTCGCTTAGCGCGGATTCACTTAGCGCTCTGTTTTTCCGGAACGAATGATCAGCGTTAAGCGGGGGTCACCTGTATATTCACCAAAAATTCTATATACCACTATATATATATATATATATATATTTGTTAATCCAAATAACATCAGGATGCTATATAAAAAAACTGATATATAACCTTTTTCCTCCAGCATATCTCTGCTACCACTTCGGTAAAGCCCTCAACATTGTCAAACATAGAAAACTAATTGCCAACCATATTAACATAGATAATATAGTCAGCCATAATTGAAGTCATTATCCCTTAACTACCAGGTTTGTAAATGTATATATAATACAATTGGCCTCTGTGGCGTCTTGCAACATAGAAATTTCTTGTATACCCACCAATTGGCCAATTACAGTGTATTAACTCTGTATATATTTATAAATAACTATTATTATCTTCCTGTTTACTCCAATCACTCTCCACTATTTACTTATTTACTTACTATTATTATATATATATATATATATATATATATATACACATATATATATTATTCTTTTGTATTATCATTCTATTGTGGTTTAACTCGTCTTTGTTCATCATTAATGTCATTGTTTTTCGCCATGATGGCTAATTAAACATTGTCCGTGCCGGTGTTTTTTACCTAAAGATATTATAGTTAATACATTACTGGTCTTTAAGCTAGCCTATTCTCGGTTATCTTAATTACCCGCGGCCTATACATTTAGGATTTTGCAACTTGTTGCGTATTGCTAAAGAAAATTCCATAACACTTATTGATGAAAAACTGTAGCAATAGTCAAATTATCAATACTATTTTATAACAATATAATATAATTTATACATTTTTATACATTTTTGTATTACATCACATGGACGTCAATCTCCTACTTCTTCGGGGGCTTTGAGTGGATTGACGGCCCATTCGATGTAATGCATTATTTACTTACCCGTTTCTGTTTGCATCTATCACAGCTTTGCTATTTAATTAATTCTAAATTCTAAGGTTCTTTTTGAATTTTTTGGACTTACGTTTATCTTTTTCTTCTTAATTGTTGTTAGTTAATTTGTTTTATTTATTATGAATTAAATTAATTCTTTATAATCTCTACAGCAACTGTGATAGAATACACAAAGCCCTACGGGTAAGTTTTTTGTATTGCATTAGTAGGGCCGTCAATCCACTCAAAGCCCCCGAAGAAGTAGGGGATTGACGTCCATGTGATGTAATACAAAAATGTATAAAAATGTATAAATTATATTATATTGTTATAAAATAGTATTGATAATTTGACTATTGCTACAGTTTTTCATCAATAAGTGTTATGGAATTTCTTTAGCAATACGCAACAAGTTGCAAAATCCTAAATGTATAGGCCACGGGTAATTAAGATAACCGAGAATAGGCTAGCTTAAAGACCAGTAATGTATTAACTATAATATCTTTAGGTAAAAAACACCGGCACGGACAATGTTTAATTAGCCATCATGGCGAAAAACAATGACGTTAATGATGAACAAAGACGAGTTAAACCACAATAGAATGATAATACAAAAGAATAATAATAAGTACTCTGTTCGTACCCATGCATTGCTAAAACAGCTACTGGGACAACAGAAAAAGCTAGAAAGAAATTAAATAAAACTACTACAATAAATAAAACTACTATAATAGAATATTAAAAATAAAATGCAAATTGAACCATCATAATACAAAAGAATAATTACATATATATATACACGCACATCATTAATATATATATATAAAAACAACAATAGGTCCCCTGTACAGAACGTGGGAGACTCCACTAATAATATTAGTGTAAGGCGAGTAGTGTCCATTAATAAGCACTGTCTTATCCCACTCAACCATTCCTTTATCCATAGTAGTAACTTGCACTTAATACCACACTGCTCCAATTTGTACAGCAGTCTTTTATGTGCAACAAAAGCTTTCCCGAAATCCAAATACTGTATATGATAAAATTGTTTTGCATCCATTTCCTTTATTACTGTAACATAGTATCCAATCAGATTGGTCAAGCAAGATTGCCCCTTACAAAACCATGCTGTGACTCCAGTATAATTGTATTCCTGTATAGGTGTTACTGCATTACTTCTTTAACCAGTGACTCCATTATGTTCCCAGGAACAGAAGTTAAGATAGCAGTTCTGTAATCATTTATTGCCACTGTTTGGTCCACCTTTGTGAATTGGGGATGCATTTTGGTATCTCCAATCCTTAGGAGTCTCATCTGAATCCAAAGATGCCCTTATAATTATGGTTAAAGGTTCGTGTACCTCCCATGCTGCCTCCCTTAATATAATTGGATATATACCTACAATGTCTGCATGTCCCCATCCACCCCAGGTGCCTTTTTTTTATGTTACAGCAGGCCCTCTTATAATGCGGTTCGCTCTACGCTGATTTGCTATAACGCTGTTCTTATATTATAACCCATATCTCACTCTAACGCTGTCACAACTCACTATAATGCCCTTTTACCAGTGTACAGATTGAATTTTTGGCATGTTTAATGAAAACGTTTCATCTGATATAGTCGATAACTTGAAAATGAATAGCAAAGTTTCCCATGCTGACTTGGGAAATTTTCCCACGCTGACTGAAATTTTCTCCCATGCTAATTTAATTGCACTATGGTGACTTGATACATAGTTCAGAGATCATCATTTTAAAAAATGATCAAGTATATTGCTTGTAATATTTGTGTTATATGCATTTATCCGAAGTCTAGTCATCACTCGGTACAGTGTCAGACATCACCCGTAATGGACACTTTACTTGAACATTGTATCATAATTAATGCAATGCAGTTACATTTTTGAAGATTAATAAGGGCAGATAAGAATTAAAAAGTAGCATCTGGATGCAGTACGAAGCCTACTAAGGTAAGAAGAATACTGAATTTGAAAATTAAATGATACGTTTTGAAGCAAATTAATTCCATTCAACAACAAGTGGACGTGTGCAATAATTTAGGACTGGCAAGTTCAACTGTAACAACAATTATAAAAAATAGAGAGTTAATTTTAGCAGCGGGAAACACAGTTGTACCACTGCAAGCAACCAGGCCGGCTATTATAATTGAAATGGAGAGACTTCTAAATAATTTTATTGAAGATAATATCCAATGCACAATTTGATTAACTTAAATATTATTAAAGAAAAAGCGATTAGACTATGTGATGATATGAAGAAAGCTCACCTTAAAAAATGTGGACCCATTTAAAGCTAGTAAGGGCTGCTAAGATGAATTTAAAATCCAAGGAGAAGCCACAAGGGCAAATCAAGAAGGAGCCGAAACTTTCAAAAAAGAACTAAAAATTATTGGAGGGTGGGGTTAAACTTCTCAACAAGTTTTTAACGTAGACGAAACAGGACTTTTTTGGAAACTAATGCCTAAAAGAAGTTTCATTTCGAAAGAAGAAGGAAAAAAACATGCCAGGCTTCAAAGTGGCGAAGGATTGGTTGACTTTAATGTTGGGTGGTAATGCTGCAGGGATTTTAAAGTAAAACCCCTTTTAGTTTATTAGGAAGAGGGCCAAAGTACAGCCCAAAATTGACCAAAGTTATGAAAACTCGACAGGGCCATCGGAATAATAAATTCATGATTTTAATTGGCATTTTAAGTTTAATTTTGATACGTAATGTAGTTACTTACCACATAATTATATAGCATTAGCATTAGTAGAGGCATATGATGCAAGAAAGCAAGCTTATGCAGTATCAGCCAGAAAAAAAAAAAACTTCCACTTCACCCCCTCCGTTTGTTTGAAATACCTGTCCAGTTGAGCCTTAAATTTATTTAGGCAATCAACTTCCACAACAAGGGATGGAAGTCTGTTCCACCAACCAACTACCTGCTGGCTAAAGACAAATTTCCGGATATCTATCCTACATCTGTCTTTCCTCAATTTGAATTTATGCCCTCTCAGGTGATTCTGAGCAAGAGGCAGAATCCCATCAGCATTGAGCATGCTCAAACCATTCAAGGCTTTATACACCACTATCAGATCACCTCGCCAGTGCCTAGTCTCCAGACACTGTAATTTGCAAAACTTAAGCCTTTCTTCGTAAGAGCAACCCTTTGTTCCATTCACTAACCTTGTTGCCCTTCTCTGTACTCGTTCCAGCAGCTCTACATCCTTCTTGAAATGAGGCCTCCAGACCTGTATACAGTACTCAAGGTGTGGCCTGACCATTGCCTTATACAAGGGAATAATCACCTCCTTATCTCTGCTAGAAAAATTCCTGTATGTCATTGATAAGACACCATGAGCTACTCTTGCAGCCCGTCTGCACTGCTCAGAGAACTTCATATCTGCCTGCACAATTACCCCCAGGTCCTTTTCATTCTCTACCACTTTCAGTGTAGTACCACACAGTTAATACGTTGCTCTGGGTTTGCTGTTTCCCATATGTAGTACTTTACATTTGTCAATGTTAAACTTCATTTGCCACCTCTCAGCCCATCTGCTCATCCTTTCCAGATCCTGTTGCAGCAGCATAGCATGAGTAGTGTCCTTAACAACCCTGCCAACTTTTGTGTCGTGTGCAAACTTGGACATTAAGCTTGATATGCCATCATCAATATTATTTATAAATACAGAAAACAATAATGGACCCAACACTGAACCCAGAGGGACTTCACTAATAACATTAGCCCACGATGAGCAGTGTCCATTGATTACCATTCTCTGTCTTCTCCCACTCAACCACCCCTTTATCCATAGCAGCAATTTGCCTCCAATTTGTGCAGCAGTCTTCCATGTGCAACAGTATCAAAAGCCTTTCTAAGATCCAAGTATATAATATCAAAGTTATTCCCTGCATACAGTTCTTTTGTTTCTTTTGTGACTGCATCATAGTATCCAATCAAATTGGTCAGGCAAGACTTCCCCTTAACAAAACCATGCTGTGTCCGAGCTATAACTGAAGTCTTGTCCAGATGATCCTGCAGTGCTTCTTTAACCAGTGCCTCCATTAATTTTCCTGGAACAGAAGTTAAACTCAAAGATCTATAATTACTTGTGTCAGCCTTTGATCCTGCTTTCTGAATTGGGATCACATTTGCACATCTCCAGTCTATGGGTACCTCCCCTGAGTCCAAGGAAGCTCTCATAATTATGGCTAAGGGTTTGCTTACTTCCTTTGCTGCCTCTTTTAATATACAGTCAGTCCTCGTATAACACGTGTTTACATTACACGAATTCGATCATACACGATTTATAAATAGGGGAACGATATCTTATATAACACGAACCGAATTCGCTTATGCACGATTTGCCTTTGTGTTTACAAGAAATGGCAGTCGAACGCGGAATCAACCCAACTGAACGCAACACGATAGGAATGAAGAGAAGATTCTGAAAATGTATTTATGTGTTTTATATCAGTGAAGGAGAAACACATTTCACCATAATAACGTAAAAACCAACACAATTCCAGCTATCGGTATAATCGCAAATGCAATTAGATCGAGTTTACTACCAGTTTATAGCAGAAACGCAACTGGAAATTGTTTTTATTGTTTTATGGTAGTAACCCCTAGAAATGTGCTTTAGTAAAATGTGAGGTGTTAATAGTGTATCTCTGCCTTTACAGTGTTGTTTATTCAGTTACTACACATGCGCTACTTTGTTTATGTGTATCAAGCGTGCCTCCTCGTTTTATAGTTGTGCTTTATTCCCTAAAAATGAGTAAAATACTAATTGTGTCAAAAGGAAGTGTCCTGGTGAAGACACTGCAGATTCAGAGAGAAAAAGAAAAGCAATATCGATAAACAGAGGCGGACTGGGTCAAAAATTCTTACCCGGGAAAATTTATAGTGGCCTCATACTATGGTTTATGTCCAAAATCACACCTGCCTCCGGCCCACTGGGGTTTCCCCGGTAAGGCTTATGGCCAGTCTGCTTCTGTCGATTGAGAAAAAATATGAAATTGTGAAATGCTTTGAGCGAAATGAAAGACCATGTGATATTGCACGTGCTACAGACCTAAATGAGGCAACGCCGAAAATTACAAAGAATGCAGAGAAAAATAAAAACAACTTTCATAGCAGAACAACTCAAAGTGTAATTAAAATCCATTAGATTAAGACACATGAATTGGAAGAGATGGAATGGCTGTCATCTGTTTCGATAGAAAATCAAACAAAAAACAAGTTTGCTTACAATAAAAGCAAAAGCATTAGCCATATTTTATTACGTAATAGTCGTAATAAAATACGTAAGTATTTTATTACGACTATTACCTAATAAAATATGTAATCAAATAATCGTAATAAAATATGTAAGTATTTTATTACGATTATTTATTGTGTTTGGTAATGTTTTGGTTACAAATGTGTGTTCTATCTTGGGTGGTTGGCACCTAACCCTGTTTTTCCCATAGGGCCTGTTGTTTATATTGCACGATTTTGCCTTGCACGAGGGTTCTAGGAACACAACTATCGTGCTATACGAGGACTGACTGTAATTGGATAGATCCCATCCAGTTAAACAATAAACACTTTATATCAGTGATGAGTTAAATTTACCTCCTTTTTTTTTTAATTCTCAATAACTTGATAAAAAAGAGATTTAAAAAACAACAAAAGAAATATTAGAGAGAAAAAAATATAAGTATATACCTATATATTATTAGTATTAATATGCTTGTATAAACTACAATACAGTTAATATTAAACACAGTTTGTCTGTAATATTAAAACCATACACGTAATTCTAAACAATTTATTTCTCTGTAATTAAAAACAATTGTATTTAATAATAAACTCGATTTCAATTTGTCTTTATTTATTAATCTTAAAATTGATGTTTATTTTAAAGATTTAACTTTGATATTTCTTAAGTTTCCCCTTAAAACACTCAATGTGTTAAAAGTCTCATTACTTGCCTCATTCCTTAAAAAAAAATTGACTAATGTGTCCATTGCACCTTGAACTTGTTCAGATTGTTGGCACCGGTTTTGATTCACTTTTGGTTGTCATTATCTTTACAATTGTCGTTATCATCTTTGTTGAGCACAGCATCTGCAATGTCACTCTCTGTAGGAAAAAATAATTAGTTAATAAGTTGTCATTGACTCGTACAAATTCATCTATGTTATCTGTATTAAAACCTACAACGTTCTTAAGTAGCAACCATTTGGATAATAATAATAATGGCGCCTCCGTAGCCAGGTGGGCAGGAGCAGCAGTGTGTAGCACACGCTTCTTGATTAGACCGGGGTTCGAGCCTATGACCACAAAATACGGAGGATGCAGAAAGGTCAGGGAATGACCACCGCATGTCCCTGGAGCAATATGGCCTTGGTAGCTAATGCTCCTAAAAACTAAATAACAACAACAACATTTGGATAATGGTAAGTTGTTTTCTTTGTTTCCATCTTCTTCATCTACAATTGAAATTGCATTTGAATTTAATTTCGATTTCATGAAGCAATTCAATACGCTTGTCGAAGTAACGTTCCATGCATCATTCAATAAATTTATAGCATCCAGTATTGATATAGATTCGGTAAGTTTCTGTTCTCTTTGCCTGATCAGATATAGAACTAGAAATCTTTTATAAAATCCTTTCAAACTCTTGATTACACCTATGTCCATTGGTGTGAAATTGATGTCGCATTAGGAAGCAGAAACACTAGCTTAATGTTGGACAGATTTTGAATCTGGGGATGTGCAGGGCAGTTATGAACTAACAATAAAATATTTTTCTTCTTTTTGAATAGCTCCTTATTCCAATCATTTACGTATTGCTGAAAAATATCTGAAAAGTCTTCCAAGCTTTCTTGTTTGCAATGTATTCCATAGGAAGCTTCCTTACGTTTTTGAAACACAGAGGTTTTAGCAATTTTTCCGATAACAAAGTTTTTTTTTTTTTTTTTTTTTTTTTTCCCCTGTCATATTTGCACATACGAGCACAGTCACATGAGCCTTTGATTTTTTCCCACCAACACATTTTTTCCCTTTTGAATTTAAATATATTGTCCTGTGTCAAATTATAAAAGTGTCCTGTTTTGTCGGCATTTTAGATGTCTTCGCCATTGAAATCTTTCCTGATTTATGCCCAAAATTTGCTGTTATTGGATCTGCAGATCGAGATTGTCCACAAATTTTTGCATAAATGATATGTCAGTTTTTAAGTCAATCCAGCCAACCGTTGTTGCACACAAAATCGGCTCATCCAAGATGGAAGTTTGTTCCAGCAATCAACCACTCGCTGGCTAAAGGCAAACTTCCGCACATATATCCTACAATCGTCTTTCCTCAATTTGAATTTATGCCCTCTCAGGTGATTATTCTGAGCAAGAGAAAGTATCCCATCAGCATTGAGCATGCTCAAACCATTTAAGTTTTTATACACCTCAATCAGATCACCTTGCAGGTGCCTAGTCTCCAGACATGGAGACTAGGCACCTGCAAGGTGATCAATTTGCAAAACTTAAGCCTTTCTTCATAAGAGCAACACTGTTCCATTCACTAATCTTGTTGCCTTTCTCTGTACTCGTTCCAACAGCTCTACATCCTTCTTAAAATGAGGCCTCCAGACCTGTATACAGTACTCAAGGTGTGGCCTGACCATTGCCTTATACAAGGGGATAATCACCTCCTTATCCCTGCTAGAAAAATTCCTGTATATCATTGACAAGACACCATGAGCTACTCTTGCAGACCATCTGCACTTCTTAGATCTGCCTGACAATTACCCCCAGGTCCTTTACATTCTCTACCACTGTCAGTGTACAGTCCTTTACATTCTCTACCTGGAACAGAAGTTAAACTTAAACTAACAGGTCTGTAATTAATTTTCTCCCTTTGATCCTCCTTTGTGGATTGGGTCACAATTGCACATCTCAAGTCCATGGGTACCTCCCCTGAGTCCAGGGAAGCTCTCATAATTATGGCTAAGGGTTTGCTTACTTCCTTTGCTGCCTCTAATATAACTGGGTAAATTCCATCCACCCCAGGTGCCTTTCTTATGTTTATCTTCAACAATTTCTCCTCCACTTTACTGTCAGTTATTACAAGATTATTTAGCTTACTGCCAGAGTTGAATACACCTCTGGCATTCCCTTCCTGAATAACTCCTCATGTGCGAATGTAGATGCAAAATATTCATGATGTTTGTTAGCTACCTGAGCAGGATCATCAACAGTTGAACCACCATTATCAAGTGGACCAATCTGATTCATCCCCTTCCTTCTAGAGTTTACATAAGTAAAGAACTCTTTGTTCTTTTTCTTTGCATCCTTTGCCAAAGATTTCTCGTACTCTGCCTTTACCTGCCTAACCTCCTTTGTAACTTGGTTACAGATCAACTTATATCAATCATAGGCTTCTGTGTCACATGTTAATTTATATGTATCCCATGCATTTTTCTTCTTTGTCAACAATATCTGCCTGTGATGTCTAATTAGTTCATCTGACATCCATTTAGGCCTAAATGTTGAACACTATTTCTTTGTTGGTATGAAAAGCCTAGTAGCTTCCAAGATTAATTCTTTGAATGCTTCCCATTTTGAATTTGCTGTTAGTAACATCATCAGTTGGTCCCACCGTATTGAATTTAAATACTCAGACCAACGTAGCCACCTGTACGAAAGCAAAACCCTTTCCTTTACCCTTGATGGTAGTTACCTTTTTGAGTAAATTCCACTTCAGCAAACTGTGATCACTGCCACCTAGTGGTTCCTTAATCTGCAGATTCTTGATGCATGAAGAATCACTACTGATAATGAAATCAAGAGTATTACCCCCTCTAGTTGCCTCCCGAACATGCTGCTGTAGAAAACAATCATCCAATAAATCCACCCTTGCTAGTGTGTGAGTGACCAACCCACAAATTCCAGTCAATGTCTGGTAAATTAAAATCCCCCATTATAAGACACACTGATTTACTAGTCCACTCTATTTCTCTGCACAATTATACTCATCAGATTCATTTGGCATATAACACACACCTACTCTCATTTTTCTTTTCCCAGTGCTTATGTCACACCAAACAGACTCAACATTGCATTTTCCACTATCATCAGTTGGATGCACTTCCTTAGATTTTGTGTGTTTCTTAAATAACAGCATAACCCCTCCTTCCTTTCTGTACACATTGTACTCCCCAATTTCAGTTCTGCACTGCTTATGTCTGTGTGACACTGTGTCTCTGATATCCCAACAATATCTGCCTGTGATGTCTTGACTAGCATTTCAAGCTCATTGAATTTATTAACTATACACCTAGCATTGGTGCACATACTTGCATGTGCATTGGTGCACATGCAAGTATACATGCACCTGTTGTTACACTTGGTGTTACCCTAACACAGCCCATATTTACTTGTTCCACTATGATTCCCAACAGTCCTGGAAATCCCCATTGCCTTGCTTTCCAGGCTACTGTTCAATAGCATTTCAATAGAAGTAGTGCAAGAATCACTTTTACCTCTGCCAGCAGCTGCTGTTAATCTATTAGTCCATGTACCCCCTCCAAGCTAGCAGTTTTCCGACTCATCTAACTCTGCCTCGATAGCATCAGCAAATATTCTTGCACCCTTTCTATTTAAGTGTATCGCCTCACTGTAGAAGCAGTCTCTCCTGTTAACAAGCACAGACCAGGCTGAGAAAAATTCTAACCCTTGAACCTTGCACAATCTCTCCAGGGTCGAATTTATCGACAAGGCTCTCATTATATACTCCCTCCTATCGTGCCTGGGCAGAATTGCAGACACTTTCAAATGCAACCCTAACTCATGGCTTTTTTTCAGAATTGACTTGTACTTGTTAATTAATTCTGCCAGTCTCCTACTCTTAATATCATTAGTGCCAATGTGTACAACAATATCACCCTTTGTGTCCTTAAAAGAATTAGCTTTAGAAAATCTCTTTTCTGGCTGTATGGTCCGTTTCCCTCAGCATGAATTGTTGTGGAGGCTTCCATCCTGCAGTGGGTTGATTAATGGCTGCACTTTTTTTTTACCTCAGGTCAATCAAGGCATTGTGTAATTCCTCAGATAAAGTTCACCCTGTTCTAGATGAAATTAGAAGCTTATTACTTCAGATTGAAGAATGCCACCAACTGGTCACCTTATGTTGGATTCCAGCACATTCTGGTATTTTGGGCAATGAATTGGCTGATAAAGCTGCAAAAAATCCTACCACCTTAGATTTAACCAATATCCTTGTTCCAGCATCAGAACCTGCATGCCTATCAGAATGGACAATCTGGCACTCTCAAATTAATAATAAACTCTCGCAGTTTAAACAGGATCCGAAAATTTGGCACTCCAGTGTCCGTACATCAAGACGAGAAGTAGTCCTTTCAAGGGCAAGAATACTCATCTCATCCACCTTTATTTACTCACAGGAGACAGTTTACCACAGTGTCCACACTGTTCCCAAAACCTGACTGTTAAACTTATTCTCATTAACTGCCCCTACTATAGACAAGACAGAACTTCAACCCTGCTATCACTGGTAAATCTTGATAAACCAATAACTTTAGAGAATCTCATTGGTGACAAGGAAAATATTTCAGAATTTTTCAACTATCTCAAGCTGGACTTTTTAATTATTTCTAATTTTACGAAAGTTTCTGATTTCCTTATATTATAAATGAATAGGCACATAATAGCCATATCAGCTTATGCACCATTAAATTCCCATAACAACAAACACACAACACAGTGGAGCAGTGTGGCAACAGTGGCAAATTATTGCTGTGAATAAAAGGATGGATGAGTGGAAGAAGACAGAGTAGTTATCAAGGGCAGATTAGTCCAAGAAAGGCATTCATTGCTGGGATTGTTGATGTTTTCAATATTCATTAATGATATTGATGAAGGCATAATCATTAATAAGCTAAATTAATGGGATCTTTACTCTTGCTCAGACAACACACGTAAAGGGGCATAAATTTAAATTGAGTAAGGGTGGTTGCAAGATAGATCTACAGAAATTTGCTTTCAGCGAGAGAATAATTGATTATTGTAACAAACTTCCATCTGGGGTTTTTGGAAGTGGATAACTTGAATAATTTTAAATAGAAATTAGACAAATTATTAGAGGCGGGTGGACCTATGATAATGTTTTTTTTTTTTTTTTTGGCTGGTGCTTTATAAACTTGCTTTCTAGCATCATTTGCCAATAAAAAAAACATTGTAAAATACCATAGATCACTTGTGTTTAAATCTGGGACAAGTAAACCTTCACCTAAATCCTGAACCACAGGGGTTGATAAATGTAGGTAAACTTCAAACAGTGATAAGAAGCAGGCAAACCTCTATTTTCTTGGCTGTTTCTGAATGTGGCTGCTTACTGCTTGGGTATTTTGCTTCATTTAGGGAATAGGTTATCCTTCTGAATATTATTTGTATTTCGAACAAACGGAGGGGTGGATTGGGAGTGGTTTTTTTTTTTTTTTTTTTTTTTTGGCTGATGCTGCATAAGCTTGCTTTCTTGCATCATATGCCTCTACTAATGCTAATTAGAAGAAATCAGATGATAGATCACACATCTCCCTTTGTCAGGTATATCCATTATGATTGGTGGCTATGCTTTTCAGTTTTGATTAGGTTTTCTAATTGAAATTTTGTATTGTTCTGTTGTATATATTACTTCAAATTGAAGCACACTGAAAGAAATGCCATACATTTCTGCTTCTATAAATAAAAAAAATAAAGACCACAGGAATGACAGAAACAACCTCTTATATTTGAGAATTACTAATAAATTATGCACAAAGGATGGTAAAGGCAGACACATCAAAAGTACAATAATCCAACATCTGATTTTTCAGAAAATCCAGTGATCTGGTATTTGATTGGGATAAGCAGTGTTATATACCCGCCACAACTTACTAAATACTGATGCACTGGGTGGCATCACAACAAAAATTGTTGCTGCAATGAAACTTTGAGGGGAATTTAATTCTAAAACAAGTACATTTAATTTAATTCTAATACTGTACAGCACTTGTTTTAGAATTAAAGCATGTTTGTATTCTGTAATTAATTTATGACATGGGGAAATTGATAGGATTATTTTGATTTCTGTGAGTAAAATTATTCACTTATTGATAATTAGCAATGGGGAACTGAAGAGTTTTTTTATTCCTCTAGTTCTTACATGAAGCATTATTTTATTAATACAGTTATCATTTTTAAAATAGAAAATTTTATCCAGTTGTATTTAACCCAGAGAAATAAATAAATGAATACATATTTGAAGATTTTTTTTTAATTCATTACAGCATTAAATTGTATATCTAGTGGAGTTCTGTTTTGTGTACAGTGTTCATAAGTTGCGTATTTTTAACTGAGGAGTGATCCTGCAATTTTTCATGTGCATTTATTTATTTATTTATTTGTGTTGCCTATGTCATGCCAGTAATTCATTTAGCATATAGGATGGATCATATGAAGAAATTTAAGAGCTCTCAATTTTCACAGAATTTAATTATCATTGGACTTTATCTAGTTATATTGTATCATGAGTTTGGCATATACACTGCATCTGGGAACTAATCAGTCTTCCACAGGCTCCAAGGTACGTTATTAGCATTAGTTGAAACATATGATGCAAGAAAGCAAGCTTATACAGCATCAGCCAAAAAAATAAACAAAAAAACTCTTCCCATTTCACCTATCCGGTCACTCCAAATGTTTGTCTAGTTCAGCTTAACATTTATTTAAACTATCAACTTCCACAACAACAGATGGAAGGCTGTTCCAGCAATCAACTACAAGCTGGGTAAAGGCAAATTTCCACACATCTCTTCTACAACTGTCTTTCCTCAATTTGAATTGATGCCCCCCTCAGGTTCTTAATCTGAGCAAGCGGAAGTACCCCTTCAGCATTGAACCTGCTCAAACCATTCAAGGCCTTATACACTTCGATCAGGTCACCTCATGGGTGCCTAGTCTCCAGAAGCTGCAAGTTGCAGAACTTCAGCCTTTCTTTGTAAGTTTGTTCCTCTCACAAATCTTGTTGCCCTTCTCTGTACTCGTTCTAGCAACTCTACACCCTTCCTAAAATGAGGCCTCCAGACCTGTATACAGTACTCAATGTGTGGCCTGATGATTGCCTTATACAAAGGGATAATCACCTCCTTGTCTCTGCTAGCAAAATTCCTATATATCATTGACAAAACTCCATGACCTGCTCTGGCAGCCTGTCAGCACTGCTCAGAGAACTTCATATCTGACTGCACGTTACCCCCAGGTCTTTTTCATTCTCTACCTCCCTGAAGTAGTACCACACAGTTGGTATGTTTCTCTTGGGTTACTGCTATATAATACTTTAGTTACCACTTCTCAGCCCATCTGCCTAACTTTTCTTGATCCTGTTGCAGTAGCATACTGTCTTTACTGTCATTAACAACCCTTCTAACCTTTGTATCATCTGCAAACTTCGACATTAAGCCTGATATACCTTCATCAATATCATTATTAAATACACAAAACAACAATGGGCCCAGCACTGAACCCTGGGGGACACCGCTAATAACATTAGTCCACGTAGAGCAGTGCCCATTTATTACCACTCTCTGCCGTCTTCCACTCAACCATCCCTTTATCTATTGCAGTAACTTGCCCTTAATGCCATACTGCTCTAATTTATACAGCAGTCTTCCATGTGGAACAGTATCAAAAGTTTACTTAAATCCAAGTATATGATATAAAAGTTATTTTTTGCATCCAGTTTCTTTGTGACCACATGGTAGTATCCAATCAAATTGGTCAGACAAGACGTTCCCTTAACAAACCCTTGCTGTGTCTGAAGTATTACTGCTGTCTTGTCTAGATGATCCTGTATCACCTCTTTAACCAGTGACCCCATTATTTTCCCCAGAACAGAAGTTAAACTGACAGGTCTATAATGATTTGTGTCACCCTTTGAACCGCCTTTGTGAATTGGGGATACATTTGCACATCTCCAGTCCATGGGGACCTCCTCTGACTCTAAGCATGCTCTCATAATTATGGCTGAGGGTTTGCTTATTTCCCTTGCTGCCTCCTTCATTATAACTGGATAGATTCCATCTACCTCAGGTGCCTTTTTTGTTTAACTTCAACAATTTCTCCTCCACTTTACTCTCAGTTATTACAAAATCACTTAGTTCCCTGTTAGAGTTTGATAAATTTCTGGTATTCCCCTCCTTGAATAGCTCCTCTTATGTGAATGTAGATGCAAAGTACTCATTCTATTTATCAGCTACTTGAGCAGGATCATCAATAGTCGAACCATCTATGTTAAGTGGACCAAGCTGACTCATCCCCTTCCTTCTAGAGTTCACATAAATAAAGGACTCTTTGCTGTTTTTCTTTATGTCCTTTGTGAAAGATTTCTCGTAATCTGCCTTTGCTTGCCTAACCTCCTTTGTGACTTGATTACAGACTAGCTTATATCTGCCATAGGCTTCTGTGTTGCCTGATAATTTATTTACATGCATTTTTTTTCTCTGCCACAAGCCTCATTAATTTATCCAACATCCATTTATGCCTGAACCTTGAACAGTATTTCTTAGTTGGTATGAAAAGCCTAGTAGCCTCCAAAATTAAGTTCCTGAAGACTTCTAATTTAGAATTCATCATTGGTAATATCATCAGTTGATCCCACTGTATAGAATTTAAAAACTGTCTGAGACTACTGTCTACAGAATATACAACAAAAACTTTATGAAAACAAAAACCCTTCCCTTTAGCCTTGATGGTAGTTACATCTTTTAAGTAAATCCCACATCACTACACTGTGATCACTTTTACCTAGTGGTTCTTTTATCTGCAAATTCCTAATGCATGCATCATCACTTCTGATAATCGCATCAAGGATATTAC